>NW_027206560.1:0-227500 GCF_024711535.1 Dipodomys merriami | reverse complement strand
TTGATCTCAGAGTCTGGGGACCACCTGACATCTTCATTGTCTACAGGCTGCCATGCTCAACTCACCCAATCATGAATTGGGCCTGCTAGGCACTAAGTTCAGATCCTGGCACTGCCAGGCATGATGGAGAACACATCTTACATCTGGATGTTATGTGACAGGATGTAAACAATGTAATAAATGGTATAGTTGTCATCAGAGTCAATAAAATAAATTCGAAATAAATGAATGGAACAAGAAATAAAATAAATAACCACACCAAACACAATATAGACTGAACATCTGTATGGAAGTATAAATCCTATCTTTGAATATATATAAGGAGGGCTCGGAAGGTGGCTCAATGGTAAAGCGCTTGCCTTGCATGCATGAGGCCCTGGGCTCGATTCCTCAGCACCACATAAGCAGAAAAAAAGCCGGCAGTGGCGCCGCGCCTCAAGTGGTACAGTGCTAGCCTTGAGGTGAAGAGCTGAGGGACAGCGCCCAGGCCCAGAGTTCAGGCCCAGGAGTGGACCAATATATATATATATATGGAGTCTCTTTTCCAGGCCTGAGGCTTGAATTCAGCACCTCTATGCAGAAGAAATGGCAGCAGATCTGAGATACTCATTTATGGACCTGGGATGACTCATGGAATGTGATCGATCTCATCCTTGAATGAGTAGTTTGTGCATGATGCAAGTAGGAAATGATAGGCACGAGTCATGGGGTATCGAGTATTTGTAAAGAACAGTTGATGAAGCATGAAAATAATCAACACAGTATGAAATGTAGGCATCAGGAAAGATCCAAGAATCGGTAGTCATGCAGATTGGATTCCACCACAGGTTACCATCTCTCCTACTCTATATTAATGTGTATTTATTTCCATATTACCTTCACCTTATGAATGGATGACTGTTGTGCTCCCCGCTGTCCCCTCGGGGGCGGAGGCTCAATCACAGGTCCTTGGAACGGCTTAGCTCCTTCGTGGCTCAAAGGCTGGTGTGCTCATATGACCCCATTCACCACTTGGTCCTGCTAGGTCCGGAGTTCAGATTCCCCGCCCTGCCAAAAAATTCATCTTGATGTCAGAAGTCAATCGTTGCATCTGTTTTCTTTCCTGTGCACGTCCTGGATCTCAGCTAGGTGGGAGAATGCATGGGCCACCCTGTGGCCATGGGAATAAGTTGTTATCCATGTCAGCCCAGTTATTCCTGTCATCATATACTCAGGAAAATACACAATACACCCATGAATAGCATACAAAATAAAGAGAATAACTACACTCAATGCACGATGCAGTCCACCCACGGATGTGAATATACATCCCATGTTTCAATGATCATTGAGGACTATTTTGGCCTCCCTGGGGCTCGATCTCAGTTCCTGGGAATGGCCCAGCTCCTTAGTGGCTCACAGTCTGGTGTGATCACATGGACCCATTGGGCAGTTGGGCCTCCTAGGCCCAAAGTTTGAATCCCAGCACTGCCCAAAATTCACCCTGATGTGAGAAGCCAGTCGTTGCACCTGTTTGCCTGTACTGTGCATGTTCTGGGGCTCAGCTAGGAAGGAGAATGTATATGCAAGTCTATACTCATGGGAATAGGTTGTCATCCAGTTCACCACAGTTATATTTGTCATCCTATACTCAAGGAAATACACAATACATCAATGAATAAGACACAAAACAAAGAGAATGACAACACCAAAGGCAAGATGCCGCCCACCCATGTTTGGAAATATAGATCCTCTATTTAATTATGAATTTATGACTATATTGGCCCCCACCAGGGCTCCTTCTCAGATCCCAGGAATGGCCTAGTTCCTTAGTGGCTCAAAGCCTGGTGTGCTCACCATGACCCATTCACCAATTGGGCCTGCTAGGCTTTGAGTTCAAATTCCTGCACTACTAAAAGATTCATTCTGATGTGAGACGCCTATGATGGCACAAATTTTCCTGTCCTGTGAATGTCCTGGGTTTCATTGAGGATGGAGAATGCTATATAGGCAACTCTTAGCCATGGGAATAGGTTGTCATCCATGTCAGCACAGTTATATCTGTCACCCCATACGCAATAAAATACACAATACATCCTTGAAAAAGACACAAAATAAAAAGAATAACTACACTGAATGCAAGATGCATACCACACCTGCAGTTAAAGAGAAATCCTATGTTTTAAAAAGGTGGGCTTGCTATTTTATCCAGTGCTGGGGCTTCAAATCAGGCCCTGCACCAGACCTGACATTCTACTCTTCAGAGATGGTGAGCTTCCCCTTCTCCCACAGTGCAACAGAATTACCCAGACCTGAGCTAAAATCCCAGCACTGACAAAAGATTCATCCTGATGTCAGAAGCCAGTCGTTGTGCCTTTTATCCTCTCCTTTGAAAGTCCTGTGCCTCAAATACGATGGAGAATACGATAGACAACCCTGTAACTATCAGAACAGGTTGTCATCCATGTCAGCACAGTAATACCTGTCACCATATTTATTAAAATACACAGTACCTCTATGAGTTAGAGACAAAATAAGGAGAATAATTGCACTGAACAAAAGATGCTGTCCAAACCTGTATGTCAATATAGATCCTATGTTTAAATTATGAATTTATGACTATAGTGGACCACCCTGGGGATCAATGTGAGATTCTGGGAATGGCCACACTCCTTAGTTGCTCACAGGTTCGTATGATCACCTTGACTGATTGGCCAATTTGTTTTGCTCTGCCTTGAATTCAGATCCCAGCACTACCAACAAGTGGATTGTGGAGTAAGAAGGAGAGTGTGAAACTTGTTTTCCTTTTCTCTGAGAATTCTGGGGGTCAAGCATAATGGAGAACATTTCTCCAAATCTAGATGTTCTGTGATAGTTTTTCATGAATGTATTAAACAGAATGTGTTTCATCATAGTAAAATCAATGGTAAATACATGAATAAAACAAAAGATACAAGGAACAACCATTGCAAACATGTATGGACTGAACATCTATAGGTAAGTATAAATCCTATCTTTATAATACATATAAATAGTATGTTTTCCAGGGCTGGGTCTTGAATTCAGGACTAGTGAACAGGCCTGACTTTTTTATCTTCATGTAAGGTGATCTTCCCCTTTATCCACATTGCTGCAGATTTACCCAGATCCTGAGTTCAAATCCAAAGCCTGTAAGTATAAACTTTGTGAATTGCAAGCCAGGGAGCTAATTTTTTTCTCAGCATGTGGCCTGAACTCAGGTCGTAGCAAGTCTGCCTTAGCTTCGATAATCCTAGGATGGGGTGCAACCACTGGACACCTAGGTGCTGCTAGGGTCTTAGACCCTCAGGTGTAGGGAAAACAATGCACAGAAAAATGTGGCCTTTTATGTTTTCTTCCTTTGCACAGTGACCCTTCTGGGTCTGAATGACACTGTTGAAATGTTACTTCATGTTGCATTGCTGAAGGCAGGCAGACTATCAGGGAAGCCATAGGCCCACGTGGCAACATAGGCCCTCATTTCGAATCCCCGTCCTGAAACCAACCAATGGCAGGAGGTACTAAGAAACTGTTTTCCATCCAAAGGAATAACATTAGAATTTTGTCAATTTCACAGTTGAATGATTTGATCTTGAATCATGATCCTATAAAATTAAACAGCATCATTTTAGAAGGCTGGTGGATTTTATTTAATATTTATGAAGCATTAAAAGAATATTATTATTTACAGGAATGCAATAATTTCAGGACACTGAGTGCTTTCATTAATATTTTAAGGATGAAAACAATAACATTAATAACATGGACGCATAATAAATACCCAGGAATTGGTAGGAATATAGTCTATGTAACCGAATAATGTATAGACATGTCTGGCACTCTATAAAGATATATATTTATTAGCATACTGCCATCTACATGTCAATCTGTTCTTATTGTGTTAACCCCTGGGGCCCGTTCTCAGGTCCTGCGAACAACCTGTCAGCTCAATTTGCCCCAGGATGGCGTGTTTACACTCACCCATTCATGAATTTGGCCTTGTAGTCCATGAGTTCAGATGCCAGCACTTCCAAACAATGAATCGTGGAGTAAGAAGATGATGGTGACACATGGTTTCCTTTACTGTGAATCTTTTGCGTGTCAGGTATGAGGTGGAATACATATGTAGACCTATATCCTATGTAGTCAATGTTCTATTTGCTATAATAGTCAATAGAATAAATGGTCAATACATGAAAAAAAACAAAAAATAAAATAACTACACTGAAAACAATATGGAGTCAACATATGTATATAACTATGAAACGTATATGTAAATTGTACATGAATAGGGTGTTTTCTATTGCTGGAGATCGATTTCAAGCCTAAGGAACAGACTTGAATTTCTTGACTCCAAGGAAGCAAGTTTCCCCTTCCCACACAGTGCAATAGAGTTACCCAGACTATAAGTTCCAATCCCAGTCCTGGTAGAAAAAATGTCACCTTTATAGTACGTGAGGCCCAATTCTTAGGTATTTCATTATACCTCCATTTAATGAATGTGATTGTTTAAATACTTAATAAAATATTAACTAAAATCGATCAATGTTGTGTAATATAATTGTGTATAATTTTATCCTAGAATTATTCAAGAACTGTTTAATCATGACTTACATCACATTCCATTGGTGATCATACGGATAGGAACAAGTTTCTTAGGATCTCCTACCATTTAGAGGTGGCAGGACCAGGATTCGAATAGTGGGCTCCAGCTCTCACCACTTCAACCTGAGGATAGGTAACTCACCAGTCTGTCCAAGAACGTAAACAAGACCAGTGATTAGGCAGGCACCAGTGGCTCTCAGCAGACCTCCTTGATACTTACAAGGCTGTGATAGTAGGATCATGGTCAAAGTCACCCTAAGCAGGAACATTCTTGAGACCCCTGTCCAACTTCAGTGCCAACAAAGCCAGAAGCTTTGTGGCTCTAGTGTAGAGGACCAGCCTTGAGCAAAAGCAGCTCATGGACTGTGCCCAGACCCTGAGTTCAAGGTCTAGGACTGGCAACAAACAGAAATACACAACAATCTGTGTAGCCATCCAGCTAAAGCAGGTCACCCTCTTGTCCCCAACTGAATTGGACAGAATTCCCTGGGAAAAGGGCTGGGAGAACCTCTGTGTTCTTGACTCCGCCCATGCCCATGCTGCATGCTTCACAGGATTATGGCCACACCAACATTCTTTCATGCTTCTTTCTGACCAATGGTATACAAGAATGGTGGCCATGCCCAAATTCCATGTTGCCAGCTAGCACTGGGATTCACTGTTAGTTTACACCATTACCAGCAGTTGAGGAAAGCAGCAGTGGCTGAGTGGTGAGGAAGAGACTCGAGGTGACTTTGGAGTATAGTAGAAAATTGATGCACCTGGCCCTTTCCCTCCCTTCACACGGTGCCAGGTTTCAAACTCAGGAAAGGCCGTGCTGCCAACAGGCCTAAATCCCAGACCTGGTCCCTGCCCCTAGTCTTCTACTCTGGGCCCATGTGTCCGCGATGCTGCCACCATCACTGCTGCCCCAATTGGAGCAGCTGCCAACAGCTTCTCCCAACAGCACAGGTGCACTCACCACCAACCTACAACACCAACCCAACCTACTCTGGGTCAAACACCCCTCTGGAGGCACCATGACCCCCTTGCATTTTTCCTCTCCCTGGCTCTGATGAGCCACCTTTCTGTCTTGAGCATTTCTGAGATAGAAACTAAATATATGATCAAGCTTGCCTGGATCGCGGTCCTCCTGTGAAAGATATGCTCCACCAGGCCTGGTCCTCTCTACTTGGGATGTTAGACATGTGGTGTCATGCTCAGTCATAGGTGTAGATGGATTATCCCAAACTCAGTCCACAGCAACAGATTCTTGACCACACGTGAAGCTCTTTGTAGGGCCTCAACCATTGGACCTCAGTCTCCTCACAGGACAGTTGTGAGGAAACAAGGGATTTATACAGAGAGATCTCTGGACAATGTCTACGCAGAGAGGGAGCGAACTTCAGATAAGGTTTTGGCAATTCTGTGAGCATATGACAGGAAGATACCAGAAAGGGCTCAGGTGGGGCTTGTTATTAATAGTGCAACAGGTGTGGGATTATGAACCAAAACATGGCTCTTTCATTATTACCCTATCCCCATGAGGAAGGGGATCCTTCACTTTGTTCAGTTTTGCAGCTGGGGAAACCGAGGCACAGAGAAGCCAGGTGATCTACTTATGACCTCAAGTTCACAGGAAGCTCGGCCTGACTTCTCTACCATGCTCCCTAGGACAATGGGTGCTATTCAGTCCACTTTTTGTGGTGGGAAGTCCACCTCTTTTCAGTCGTTTGAAATCTAAGATTGGGCACTGTTCCCGAGCTCCTCAGCTCAACACTAGCGTTCTACCACTTGAGTTCACAGTGCCACTTCCAGTTTTCTGGTGGTTCTTTGGAGATAAGATTCTCAAACACGTTCCTCCCAGGGCTGTCTATGAACCATGATCCTCATATCTCAGCCTCCTGTGTAGTTAGGATTAGAGTTTTATGCCACTGGCACCTGATTTAAGTGTAATTCTGATCTCTCTCTCTCTCTCTCTCAGGAACTGGTTGAATGGGTGCTGTAGGAGGTGGCACAACGTCCCCAGGTGGCTGGAACCCAAGATTGCCCACTCATTCTGGAGGTGGGCTGTGGGTCAGGAGCTGTCTCATTCAGCGTGTTGATAGATCTCCATGAGGTAAACCCTCTGTGCCATTGAAAGGCTGTGCTGGTTATTCGTTGTCCATCTTGCCTTACTGGATTTATTTTATTGTATTCTTTTCTACATTATTTTCTAGCACCTGGACAATACTATGGTACATAGTTACTGAAGGAAAATGTAATGTCCACTTAAGAAAGTCATTTAGGGCTCTGGGAATGTGGCTTCATGATACGGTGATTGCCTAGCATGCATGAAACCATGAGTTCAATTCCTCAGTACCACATAAACAAAAAAACATTGGAATTGGTGCTGTGACTCAAGTGGTACAGTGATAGCCTTGAGAAAAAAAAATCCCAAACCAAAACCAAACCAAAAAACATTTCATTAGTAAATGCAAAATAAAGAACCCATACTTGGAATATATAATTGCTCCTGCCTACTGACACCTGACAATAGTCCCTAATTCATGAACTTTACTTATATTAGGATATTGTGTTGAAAAAAAATTTTGTTCATTAGGTCACAGCAATTAATGTCTTGAATGTGCTTAGATATCAGGTGGAAATTCAAAGATTCCAGGTTTTTGAGTGGTCACTGCTAATCACAATGAGAAGGGTAGTCTAAGTGAGATTTGGAAATATATTTGGCCATTCATGGCACCAAAACACAGAGGCAAAGTAACAGTTGTGACAGAAGAGAAGGAATAATTCCAGAGGTAAGTAATAAATGGTAATAACTAAGGTATACCAGAATCTGTTTTAGAGAACCATTTTTGGTTATTGAACAAATAGTTATCAACTAGTCTTATTCCTCATTACCTTTAACATTCTAAATCTCTTATGCTACCTCTTAATAAATATATCTCCTTCTGTGCTATTTTTTCTTACTTTATCTTCTTTGCTTTCTAAAATCTGTCTTTCTATATTTCTCTATGAACATTTCCTGATACTAAATACCTACACAGATGGCATAGAATGATCATTTAAGGGTCCCATAACTCATGAGTTATTAATGAAACCACATGGACAAGGAGGACATATTTATTGTTACCTCAAATTTTCTGAAAAGCTGCAATGCCATCATTTGATTCAAATTTCCATTATTTGTTTACATAGTGTCATTCAGTGCACATGAACTCAAATATGAGCTGGTTGTTGGAGGTTCAGGCCTGTAATCCTAGCTATTCAGGAAACCAGAGGATTGTGGTTCAAACACAGCCTGGTCAGGAATGTCCATGAGACACTTATCTTCAATTAACCACCAGAAACCAGGAAGTGGTGCTGTAGCTTAAGCCATAGAGTGCTCAACTTGAGCTGAAGAAGTGAGGGAGTGCACCCAGGATCAGAGTTCAAGCCCCACAACCAACAAAAAGTGCAAATATTACCTTAAGTTTCCCAAAAGGAAGAACAAGATCAATAATCTTCTCAAGCAGAAAAAAGTAATTTCAAAATGATTCAGTGCACCTAATTTTGCTGAATTATTTAAGTTATGGCTTCTTTGTTATACATATTCTCTTCCTTTAAAAATTGTGAAATACTAGCTTTACAATAAACTTCATCTAATATTTTTTGTTTCAAAAGAGAAGTCTATACAGGTGATGTCACTTAGCTTTCTTACTATCTTAATTCAAAGCCAAACCAGGCAGGAGAGTCTGTCAAACTCTTATCGCAAATTGAACACCAAAAAACCAGAAATGGGGTTTTGGCTCAAGCAGTAGATTTCAAGCTTTGGGGGCAGGTGGGCAGGAAAGACAACTGTTCAGGGACAGGATCCAGCCTCTGGGTTCAAGACCCAGAACCACCACAAACTAACAAACAAGCAAACAAAAATCCCAGATAATTCTTTGGGACCCTCCTTAAAGGAGTACTGGTCAGAGAAGATGCTCCTTTTGCTGATCAAACTCACTGGATCCTGCTTTTTTGGAATCCTTGTTGCTCTGGAGAACTCAGGACCAGACCAAAGGAACAGATAACTGACTCCTGCATCAAGAGAATCAACTCAGGATTGAAATATCCATCCATAAGACACTTTAAAACCTCCATGTCTTTGTTCCTTTGCTGGAGAACACTTTTAAAACAACCTTTTTTTTTCCTTTTGTTGTATGCTGGCCTTCAAATGGTACATTATTTCTTTTTGTAACCCTCTGAACTAGAAGTTTACAGAAAAATTTTGAGTAAAGAACACACTCGAAAAATCCAGGGGCAGAGTTTCCTTCAAGCCTTGGGATACTTTTCTTGTACAGTAAAAAGGAAAGCACAAGGTAACTTGAACTTTGTTATTCCTCTATGTTCCATTCCTCTCCTGGGGTCAGTTTCCAAATCCAGTAACAATTACTTCCAGTAACAATTGATGGTGCTGCTTGAGGTATAATGAATGTTTTCTGGCTTCACTGAAATAACACTAGAACACCTATGGACCTGAGAGGTAACATGTGTTTCAGAGACAACTTAGTAAATGGAAAATATGAAATTTATATTACTTATACATGCATTATACAAGAGTACATTGAGTTCAAACTTTGTAAGTTCTCTGTAAATTAAGGTGAATTTTAAATGGGAAGAAGGTTTTCAGAACATTCTTTTTGTGAGTGTATGTGCTGTTCATTATTTCCCAAGTGTACATGAGCTAAGAGTAAGGAAACAATAGCAATAATAGGAGAAAGAGAGGTTCTGTGTTTAAGTATAAGGGTTCAATACAATATAGAAGACTACAAATAAGGCAACATTGAAACAGTAAAGCCAAGCCCAGTATGTAGATTTATGGGAATGATATACAAAAAGCAAGACTCCTATGTGGAACATGAAGTATTAGGCCAATCCCATTGTAAACCATGCTTGGTAATCATGCAACTTTGTAGAAAGTAGAATGGAAGAGTAATTATGTTTTCAATGCAATCAAATATAACAACACGGAATCAACTGTAAAAAATGTCCATCTTGTGAGAGCAGGTATTATGCCAGCAATGAACTGGTGGCTAAGATCACATTTCTTTTTTTCTTTACACACATACACACACACACACACACACACATATTTGTTGGAGGTGGTCTTGGCACTTGAAGTGTGGGTCTGCGAGCTGTCTCTCTTTCTATTCAGCTCAAGGCTAATGCTCTACAACTTGATCCACAGTGCCATTTCCAGTTTTCTTTTAGTGAATTTGAGAAAAGAGTCTCTGGGACTTTCCTACCTGGGCTGGCTTTGAACCTCAATCCTCATATCTCAACATGACCCAGCTTAGGATCACATTCCTAACAGTATACACTCAGGATATGTAATGTGTGTGTTCATCTATCTTTGTAAGAATTCTTGAGTTAGGGGCTGGGAAGGTGGCTCAGTGGTAGAGCTCTTGCCTTGCATGCATGAGGCCCTGGGTTCGATTCTTCAGCACCACTTAAGCAAAAAAGAAATAAAGCCGAAATGGTCGCTGTGTCTCAAGTGGTAGAGGGCTAGACGTGAGCTGAAGAGCTGAGGAACAGAGTCCAGGCCCAGAGTTCAGGCCCCATGACCGGACCCCCCAACAAAACAAACAAACAAAAATAATTCTTGAGTTACAAATCTGGGCTACAGCTTAGACATTACCCTCAAAAAATGTTTGTAGTTTAAAATTTGATAGTCCTGGAGAAATAAAACCTAAGAATGTAAAGGAGTCTTGGAAGTTCAGTTTGCATCCAGCCTGGGCAGAACACTCTTTGCAACTGTATATAAAATTTGGCAGACAAAAGCTGGATTGGAAGAATGGCTCAGGTGATGGAAGACCAGTCATGAGCTGAATAAGAGATTGAGGCTTTTGCATACATACATGAAAGCATACACATACACAAAGAAGCAATTATATATGCACACACAAATACACAAATGAAACAACTCTCAGAATGTGTAGAAAAGTTAGAAAACAATAAATGTATGTCCTGAACAAGACTAGAATCAAGTGATAATTTTTAATATTAGAAGTCCTCAAATGAACTTCCTTCAAATAAGTTTGAGAATATTTCATTGATAGGGATAAGAGATAGTAAGAGAGTCAATAATCATTATTAAAGGGATCAGATCCATGGCGGAATGAATCAGAGATCCCGCAGGTGCATCTGAAAATATTCATTTCCTGTGTCAAATATTAGAACATCCATGAAAATAGTAAACAGTCTAAGCAGTCACTCTGGTGTATAATATCACTGGAGAAGTTCAGAATTGGTAGTCTGTATCTAGATTAAATAAACCAAGAAACTATGACAGGGCAATGTGATTCTAGCTTAGAATTCTAGCGCTGAGATTAAGACAGGAGATTAGAGAATGGAATTACATAGTGATATGTTCCCTGTACCAGGTAATTTTGTCTTAATAAAACAAAACAAACAAGAAAGGTATACATAGTTGGACATTTGGGCTAATTTTGTCATTATGTTTTGAGAAGTCAAATTTCCTGTTGAAATAAAACTCATACTTAATCCTCACTTGTGTTTTAAATTCTCTCTTCATTACAAAACATTCCTAGATGTAAAATGACTTATGATTCCCATCCAAAATTTGAAAAATAAGTTATCATCATTCTGTTGTATCCCAAAGAAATGATCAAGGATTACAAAAGATTAAGCCTGGAAAAATAGCAAAGTTCGTCTAATATAGGATTTTGAAGATCTTGCTAAATTAGAATTTAGATTTAAAATAATTTGTTTTTGCTTGAAATTTTACATTCTATAGGATTCTATGAAATTCTTTTTAAGTAGAGAGTTAATTGACAAATTAACAAATGATTTTGCATTCTATTTCCCTAGAATATTCTTTCAAGAGAGTTATAATTAGAACTTAGTTAATAGATAATTCCAACAGTTCATGTATAAAATAATAATGTGAACTCTCTAGACAGAGTTGCCAAAAAATTGATGATATTAATTTATATATTTAGTATAAGAGCAATTTTTGGAGTCTTTGGTATAACATGGTATGAAGAGAATAATCGTGTGACATCTTCTTTCTTCTACCTGTATGTAACACAGGAAGGAATTTCCTTAATTATTTGCTACTGTATACACTGAGAAAAATGTTAGGTTTGGATTTGTTTTTATTTTTGTTTTTGTTTTATTGGTTTGTCCTAGGTCTTGAACTCTGGGCCTGGACACTGTCTCTGAGCTTGTTTATGCTCAAGTCTCGTGCCCTACCACTTCAACCTCAGTGCCATTTGCATCTGGCTTTTGCTGAGAAGTTTATTGGAGATAAGAATCTAGGGAATCTTTCTGCCTGGGTGGGCTTTGAACTGTAATCTTCTGATCTTAGCATCCAGAATTTAAAAGATAGTTTAAAAGTATAAATATGAATAATATTTGCAAGTGTTCCGATCTCAAGAATACCAGTGGCGCGGGGGGGGGGGGGGGGGAATGATGCAACCCAGTTTATTATGGTATTCTTTCCAGAACATGTATGGCATCACATTAGTAGAGTTCTATTTTTTCACAATAGAGATAAGCTATTCATGATATGAATGAAGGGAAGTTTGAGGTGCAACCTAAAAGTTGGAAACTGTTGGGCTAGGATGACTCTATATCATAAATATTGGTATTGATGGTCATAAAAATACTAGGTTACTGTGATAAACAATTGCTTACTCTTGAAGAATTAATTATTACCAATGCTACATAGTTTTATTCTCTACCAAAATGTGGTTTTTATCTGTTGACCCTCAATCTGTAACATCCCTTTGGAAAATTCATCTATTGCAGAATTACATAACATGCATGCCGGTACTTTTTTGAATCTCTCAGGTATGGAATCTTCCAAATTTGAAAATGAGTAGTTACGAGTCATTGGAATGTTGAAGAACACATACATTCTGTCTTCTTAACAACTTATTTACTTTTAAAAGTTATATATTTCCATAGAATTAAACTGTTTTCCCTTTTAGTATGAGAATGGACTATATTTATTCTTTTTTCAAAATATTGGTAAGTATTTTGTGAAAATATTGTCTAGTTGGATAGCATTCAAGTTGATGGTCCTCTGATTAAAAATGGATAATTAATTCAAATTAGACGCCAAACAGTATTGATTTTTTTGACTAATCTGTGGTCAACAAGAAAGTTTAAAAATGGCTTAGAATGTGTTCCTAACCACCAGTTTTATAAATGGCTTTGTACAGTGGTTTGTGATTACTTTATTTTACATGGGATAATATTTTCTACTACTATAAGTTTTGGCAAAAGAAGAAAACTAAAAATTTACTACTGTAGAGGAATATGATAGAAATAGAAGACAGTTTTATGTTTGTCAAATCTCTGATTAGTACCCATATTCAAGATTTAAAGTCATATTTCTTACTATGTTAAACAGATAGGGAAAACATAAAACACCATATGATAAGGCAACTATTCATGACTTTTTAAAATGTACTTATTATGTGATGAAATTTACTTTATTAGCTAATGTTTTGGTTTGAAATATGGGAGGCTGATCTAGTTAACAAATTTTCGAAGGCACCTACTGAAAAGCACAAATGGAGGGGGGTACTATTTCTACACTTTAATGAATGGTTGAATCTGTTTGGCATTAGTGCAGAGTAAATAAATCAACTCTATTGTAACTTGCTCCCTACACTTGAAAAACCTGTAACTTCACTAAATATCATCTACTTGTAAAGTGTTATTTTGGCAAATGTGATTTTAAAAAGTTTATTTGAAAAGGAATATACTTTCAGGAGATTCAATGTAGGTTATCATTTGTTTGAGAATGACAACATTTTTATACTACAGAACCAAGTTTTACTGAAGTACCAGTGTTTTGAAGCACTAAGGATCTTCTCAATTAATGATTTTCTGAATTATATTTGACCTCTATATCAAGTATTCCTAGCATTGGTAGACAATTATGAATCTATCGTTCCAGGAACTATTTTTTGGCCTGATGATGTTGGACTGAAATCATTTATTAATCATTAGGAGAGGGGTATTACAAATAATCTTGTAACATTTGTGGTCTTGTTCACTCATATGGGATGGTCATCTGAAAATTGAAAGTTTGAAATACTGTACTTTCACATTTTGTGATTTCATCTTGCATTTTAGGTTGCCTTGCATTTCCCAATTGCTTACTGCTAATTCCTGCATTTCAAGGAATTGGGGCCCTGAAATATAGGAAATGAGAAATTGAGATGGGTCTTCAATTACTTTCTGCTCGCATGTTGCCTGGGCCTAGGTGAGAACTCTTGCCCTAGTTATCTGATGATGCGGATAACTGGGACCTGGGATCCTAGGACCCGTGGATCCTGTAGAACAATAATAGCTTTTATACATCATATCAATAAATTTTGAGCATAATCAGTAGGAATGCTTCAGAAATATGGAGAAAAACAGTTTAGGACAAGCGAGTTAAAACAATAAACATCAGCAGAGTAAAATCCCTTATAGATTAGAGGAAAACAACATTGGATTTTTTTTTACCATGTGAATTCAGAAACCAAGAACACTTAGAATGTATCTCAAGTTTATAACGAAAACATTGCATTGATACTTTTTAGATTCTAATATATTTCTAATCCTGATTATATTCCAATCTATTTATAGGAATAAATATCAATTAATTTGTCAAATTATCAATTAATTCTAATAAAATTCACTGTTTGAAATATAAAATCAGCACATATAAATATAAAATATATAATTATATATAATATATGAAAATGTTTTGCATTGTTCTGTTGTGGTTATGGTATCAAAGGCAACTGTTTGAAACTATTATTCCATTACCTCTACCTCAGTGTTTGGTAGAATTAGAACTAAAGCATTACCATTTGGAGATGTACAGCCTAGAGACAAGAGGGAACACTGTGATTAAAACATTACCAAATTAAGGCCTAATAACGAGGAGAAACATATGGACTTCTCCTGGCCCTATGGAATATATTTGGTGATAGAAAATCAGTGGTGTAAGTTCCTGCCTGGTTGGATGGTAGACAGGCCAGGACATTAGGGAATCATGCATATGAACAATTTTTTCACCTTCTTGGCTTTAGCTACTTTTGAAATAGTAGGGTGTAATAAACAATTATATTTTGAAAAAATACCTTCTAGTCTGAACATTTCTGTTTGAACTGTTCGTCTCTCTATGATCCCTTGTAACTAAGATTAGTTTTGCTCCAATAAGACAATCTATGCTATCAGGGTAAGATATTCTGGTTGGTCTGTTCCTACATGGAGCAAGGGTAAAGGGTCAGGGAGACATTTGTGCCAGTAAGCCCTCATTTGGGAAATTTTATGCTGCCGAAGTTTAGAAGTAGCTCTTAAGTAAGGCTTACTTTGAATCCATTAGCGCCACAAAGCTAAATCAGTTGATAAATAAGTATTTAAAAAGCCATCACCTTTGGACCTAGCTATAAAGGCTTCAATGTGTGATCAAATTTCAAATGAAAAAGACTTAAAATAATCATTGACAAAAATTGCAAATGTGAGCAACCGAACAAATAATATGTTTTTTCCACCATACACAGAATTTTACAGAAATCAATTCATAGAAATTTTGGGAACAATAAGGTTTCCTTGTCACAAATAGGCAACCAAGGATATATGCCTGTCTTAAGATCGCATCATTAACTACTTAAATTTACAGGATACTACATGTTTCAGCAGCACATCTACCCGAATTACAATACAGAGTTTTACATGGTTCTTGTAGAAGGATGATATGAAAATTTGTGAAGTATTCCATATTTTTCATTCTTCAGATGCAAGAAATTAAAAAGTAATTAAAAATTGATTACAAATGTACAAGTGTAATAATACATGTAATTAATAGAAATAAAAGGCCTTTACATAGCATAACATTTATAAAACTTTTGAAATATGATAACATTGTCATTTTATCCCAAAGAAATAAAATTCTATAAGGATCTAGGAATTAAAGGAATCTTAAACTGTTTCTATATGGAATGCAATCTGAAAGGCCACATTTATTAATGAACCTATATATTGTAAAACAATGTCGAATTCAAAGTATTATATCTAGGAGAGAATGAAATAGACTATGGATATTATACAAATAGAATACTAAATACTTTAAAATATACTGTTTCAGACAAGCACCAGAATTATCTTTAGTTTCTATACTACTCATTTCAACAGATAACTTAAAATTATTTCTAATGAAAAAATCACAAAAATCATTATAGTTGTATAGAAACAACTCAAATATATTTTTATATCAAAGTCAGGCAGTTCACTTGGAAGAATACCATGGAATCCATGATTTTTTTTTTTTTTGTCGGTCGTGGGGCTTGAACTCTGGGCCTGGGCGCTGTCCCTCAGCTCTTCAGCTCAAGGCGAGTGCTCTACCACTTGAGCGGTTTTCTGGTGGTTTATTTGAGATAGGAGTCTCACAGTCTCTCCTGCCCGGGCTGGCTTTGAACCGTGATCCTCAGATCTCAGCCTGCAGAGTAGCTAGGATTACAGGCGTGAGCCACCAGCGCCCGGCTATCCATGAATTTTTAAAGTAAGATATTGCTGTTGTATTGTAAAAATATTTTGTATGGACACATAGGATGGAATGGCAATTTTGAAATTTAAGAAACTTACCCAAACCATTAGGATTTAGGAGAACAATTTGTACTGCCTTCCACAACTTCAAAGAGGTAGTGATACATAATTATTCTTTTGGCAATATCAAATGCAGTTTCTTCCAAGTTGTGCTTCAGACCTGGTTTGATATAATGATTCAACAGAAGGAGATCTAGCATAACTTTGCTATTTCTATTCTCAGCAGAAAGATGCAAGGGGCTCGAGAAGCCTTTAGTTTGGCCATTTGTATCTGCATCATGATGAAATAAAGAAGCCACTCTGGTATTATTCCATGTATAAGTACTGTGCAGGGTTTCCAGACATTCACGATTATTGCATGAATATCTACCTTGAGCCACCAACTCATGGACAATATCTAAGTGTCCACTGTAGGCTTCTTGATGAAGAGGGGTATATTCATTGTTATCCCTAGCATTCACATGAGTGGCCTTTTTGGAAAGTAGTCTCTACACTGTAGTAAGGCGATTATTTTCGTCAGACCAAAGAAGAAATTTACTTGAATCCTTCTCCATTTTTCGCTTGCAATTGTTACCATTTCTTACTTTTTCATCTTGTTCCTCATCTTCATCAGAATTGCCTAGCCAGAGATTTTGAGTGCCAGTGAGAATGAGGTGTCCATGTATTTCTCCAATAGTTCACATCGGATGAACTGGTCAGAAAAATCCAGTAAATTTTCTGCATCTGTTTTTTTCACTATTATTTATTTTCTCCTTTTTAATTTTTGCCGCGGACCGGGTTCTGTCGGGACGACGAAGGATACCTAGGGGAGGAACCTGGAATAGGACGGGGAGATGGCAAACAGACAACTCACACACATTAGGAGTGGATGCTGAGTGCTGAGTGCGATTTAATGCAGAGGATAACAAACTTTTATAGCAAAAAGTCTCCATAAGAAAGGGCAAAAGGTTACATAATCTTGCTGCAGGGCTTCATTCTTGGGCAGTCACCAGCTGGTCGCCTGAAAGGGCAAAAGGTTACACAACCTTGCTGCAGGGCTTCGTCCTTGGGTGGTCACCAACTGGTCGCCTGATAGGCACTTGTTTCCAGCTTTACCTCTATTTTTAAGAAATACAATGGGTTTCGATGATTGTCACCAATTAACCACTACTTTTTTCTATAGAGGCCTTAACTGTCCCATTAAGATCTTTCCTGTTCCTTCTTTAATAGTAAGGTCAGGGAGGCCTAGATCTATACTTTTTTCTATAGAGGCCTTAACTGTCCCATTAAGATCTTTCCTGTTCCTTCTTTAATAGTAAGCACCAAGGAGACTTAGATTTAGCAAGTCTCTTAGTAAATGAGGAAGTTCTTTCTCCTAAGTAGTTATCTCAGCAATTGCCATACATTCTTTCTGTTCTAGCCGCGCCTACAACTTTTTGTAAATCTCTTACAATTCCTTCTGCTGGAGTGACTTTGTGAAACCCCCAATACTTTTATATTTACTTATAACTTGTCTACTAGCCTCCATAAGAGGGGTTTCAGGGTAGCACTTAACTCTGGTGAGTTAGTCATATTTTTAAGACACTCATCAGATATTGGAGTCGTCAACACTCTTAAGAAAGAGCTTTGAATAAGGGAACGTTGACAATGAGTAAGTACAATGAGCAGTAGAAACAGTAAAAGATTAATAGGCACTCTTATGAGGAAAAGATAGGCAGAAACACATCTTTTCCAGGGGTTTTGCCAGCCTTTTCCCAGGAGTAGGCCTCTTAGAAGCCCTATTCTCCAAGGTAGACTTCGGTGAAGTCCCAAAACTTGGAGATAGGTTTCTGTAAAGCCCCATTCTCTGAGGTAGACTTCGGTGAAGTCCCAAAACTCAGAGATGGGTCTCGAGGCCCCTATCATGGTCTGATAGATGGTTTCCCATGCTAAGCAGACTCTACTGGGGTCGGCGTGGCAAATTTTTACTATTCTAAATTATTGTAACTGTAGAGTAGGGAATTGGTAGAGAGCAGAGGAAAGATTTTCCTCCGTATTCAAAGGTACAGACTGAAAATGAGGACCAGTTGTGTCTTCATGTGTAGCTTATTCTAGGAATGAGAAAATAGGAAATAATGCCTTCTATGTAAATGAATTGGGAAATGGCAGAGCAGAAAGTGAAATGATGCAACCAAAAATATGAAAGCAAAATAAATTAGGATAATTATGGAGCAATCATATTACCTATGAGAACCATCAAAGGGAGAGAGGAAGAGAGAGACAGATGTGAAATGATCTAGCTAGCCACAAAATCCATCCCTCTGATCAATATATAGAGCAAATAATTTAATTTTTTAAAAGAGATGGAAGGAGAATTTAAGATCAGATGTCTTCATTGTTTTTAATTATATTTTTATTATCCTAAATACATGGACAATGGAATTTCCATTCAACAAATCAGTATTTTTTAAGTATAATGGATCTTTATATAACTTTTCCACACCCTTCCAAACCTCACCCCACTTTAATTTTTTCTAGGTTCATACTATCTGCATTGAATATTATACCTTCACTCTCTTCCTACATAACTCTCTTTATTCCTTCCTTTTGACTTCCCCTCACATCTTCCAAGTGATAGTTTCCTGATATATATTTTGTTGGATTAAAACTTCAATTTTATAAGAAATTACACCTTTGAAATACTCCTCTGCAATACTCCTCTGCAAATAGAATGCTTTGGTTAATATATTTGTGTAAACCTGTATAAAGATCTAGCTTCCAAATATGAGACAAAACATGGGTCCTTTGTGTGTCTGGCTTAGTTCACTTAGTGACTTAGTTCACTTAATATATTTTAGATCTATACATTTCGTTGCAAATAATGTAACAGTCTTCAGAATGGATGGGTGCAATCAAATTGTGTATATGTGCCACACTTTCTCCAACCATCACTCCACCAAAGGGTATCTGGGTTGTTTCCGTAACTTGGCTACAGTGAATAGTGTAGCAGTGAACATGGTTGTGAAAGTGATTTTATTGTAATCTTTTGGTAGAATTCATCACTACCTTTATGGGAGCAATCCTCTAGCCAGTTTTCCAGAATAAGAATATCACTCCCTTCATCTTCATCACAATGTATTGCAAGTCCTCAAAAACACACTTCCCCCTACAGGTCTAAATAAGCTAAAACCACATTGTTCCCATATTTTTTCAATACATTATTTCATAATTGTACATATAATTTAGTGAGAACCTCCTATGTACTTTCCTAATGTGGGAATGAGGGACATCACAGAGTAAAAGTAAGAAGTATGCAATTGAATTAGCTATTATCACATTTAATATAATTTTCAGCTCCAATTCATAGCCTCACATAATACTATTTTAATCTTTATTTGATTACTTCATCTAACCTGTAAATTATAACAGATGAGTTAAAAGCAAAAGCAAAAATTGTGGTTTGATTTTGACACTCATGTGTGAGGTTGCACAACATGGGCAAATAGATGGATTGGAATTAATAGCTCTTATCCATTTTGTTAACGTACAAATGATTTTCCCAAACTGATATTTGCAATTCGTATTCCATTCAACAACAAGAAACATGTGATAATTTCCTTTGTTTTGCTCCTTATTAACTTTTGTCTCCATTTTATTTTATAATGTATGATTTCATACTGTAGATACAAAAATATGTTAAAATATTTCTATCCGTATGCATTGTTATATACATACACACATATATTACACAGGTTATAATGATAATGAATAACTTCAGTAACTGTACAATTTACTAAATTATTAAAACTATCGACGGCTCATGCTTGGCATCCTGGTTACTCGGGAGGCTGAGATCTGACGATCATGGTTTGAAATCATCCTGGGCAGGAATGTCCAGGAGCCTCTTATCACCAAACAATCAACAGAAAATCAGAATTGGAACTGTGGTTCAAAGTAGTAGAGTGGTAGCCTTGAGAGAAAAATTTCAGGGACATCATCAAGGCTCTTAGTTCAAGAAGTACAAACTAGTCAAATAAAATCTATTTAATTTACACCTGTGTAAGTAAAGTATGTCCATCACCCAAATGCACAACCATGCTCATTTGCAAGGTAACTCTGTTTTGTCTGAAGTACCAGAAAATATTTTCACTTAAGTTGAAAGCATTGCACCATGGGTTCATTCTATCTCTCTCATGCATTTTCCACTCAAATATTCAAATCTTACAATTATTCCAATTATTTAAAATCATAGCTTTTTACTTTAATACTCATAATATTAGAGTTTGAATTGAGTGTCTTGTGCCACATAAATGGGTGTTCTTACCGCTTTGTCATTATTTTTCAGATACTTGTATATGATCTTGAGCTCAGTCCACATTATGTTATTCTTCCTGGAATTTAGAATATCAGGTGCATGGCATTGTGTACACATCTTTGTCCAGCCTGGGCTTTAACCTCTATCCTCACAAGAGTAGACTCCCATGTAGTCAGGATTTTCATAAGCTTGTCATAGCTGATTTTTTTAAGTCTTTGCATTTCCTGCAGGTTCTTCAGTACTTAATTAATTTGTTTTCTTGGGTTGTTTTGTTTCATTTGAATGTATGTGTTGAGTTGTTCCTCACTTTTCCTTTTCTTTCTTTCAATCAAGTTCTTACCTAAAGCTCTGAGAAACCAATTCTTCTTTTTCAGGATAGTCAAGGTGAACATGATTCATTCCAAAGCAATTTCAGTAATATTTAAACACGTTCATATCTATGAATGGTATATAAATGATAAGTGCTGCGAAGGGTCTTTCTATTTTCACACCAGTCTTTGTCATACACAGACAGATCATGAAATATAAGAAGATAATAAAACTACAGATGCTATCAAGGAGAAGAAAACCTATTATTAATTGTTTGACAGAGGCTTCCCGTCTAGTGAAAGAAATACGTTGCTTGATGCAGGATTTCACAAAATTATATTGCTTGGAGGAAGCTAAACAATCATCTAATTCTACAGAATTGAGGGAGATAAATCGAACTTCTGAATAATTTACATTTGGTTCAAATAAAAGCATGCTTCCTAAAAGAGAGTTGACTTTAGAGAAACATGATGAGTTGTATGTAAGTAGGTGCTTAGCTGATTTTGTTAATTTGTAAACTAATACAGGGAAATAGATTACAACGCCGTAAAAAAAGAACTTCGCATTGAAATACTCATTTGTGTGTGTGTGAGTGTGTGTGTGTGTTAGAGAGAGTGTGTGTGTGTACACATGCACGCATATACATGCATGTGCATGTGCAAGTGCTCATTCATTCATTCATCATTCCTGAGGCTTGATAGTGCCTGGGCACTCTCCCTAATCTTCTGTGACCAAGGATAGTGGATTACCACTTGAGCCATTGTTCCACTTCTGTTTTTTTTTGGAGATAATCACATTTATTTTCATGATTGGACTGGCTTTGAATAGTGGTCTTCATATCTCAGCCTCCTGAGTAGCTAGCTAAGCTTATTCAGCCTCTAAGTAGCTAGTTAAAATTGAGCCTGTCCTTTATGCTTCACTGATCTTTTATTCTTGTCCTGAGGTTTTCACATGACTAAGTCATATATATGTGTAGTTGCTTTAAAAAAATAGCCTTACTGCGTGGCACCAGGGGCTCCCATCTGAACTCTTAATTATTGAGGAGGCTTGAGAACAGAACCCAGGCCAAAAGTTTAGTGGGCTTCCTTCTCTATTTATTGCTGGGTGCATTGGATTATTTCCACCATCCTGCACTATCTACAGGATAAAATTGGAAGGACTACAGAATCCAGGCCAACCAAGGTAGGAATTTAGACGAGTTGGTGTGCAATTCTTATGCCATTGATAATGGGAAGGCTAAAAAGACAGATCAGGTGCATGTTCTTGTGTAAAAGGAACCCCTATCCTAAAATTAACCACTGATATGACACCAGTATAACAAAAATAATACCCCAAGTTGAACACAATTTCCCACAACCAAAATAAGTATAAACATTAACATCCAAAACTTAGTACAATCTGCTCTTTGTTCTAATATCAGCTTCATCTCAGTATCATATGATGTGACAGAATAGTTTCTTCATTAAACTTACTATATATTTAAAAAGACCTAGAAAATTCCTTCTCACTTATTAAGTGCAAACGAATGGCGAATTGCCTCATTTCTTACATATTTGACTACCACTATAAATTCATCTTTTGATTATTATTAATAGTAATACATTCTGATTTATTACTTTATTTTGTAACATTTTTAAACTTTTGGCTTCTCTGCTGAAGTTGAAGTATATAAATAGTATCATCAAATTATATTACTTGGGTAATTAGGGCAGTTTTCTAAAAAGTTTTTAACCAATGGCTTCTAGTAATTCTGGTGTTTTTTTTGTTTTTGTTTTTGTTTTTTTTGGGGGGGTGTCCAGTCGTGGAACCTGAACTCTGGATTTGGCACTGTCCCTCAAGGCTAGCTCAAGGCTAGCACTCTACCACTTGAGCCACAGCGGCACTTCTGGCTTTTTTTTTCTGTTTATGTGATGCTGAGGAATCGAACCCAGGGCCTCAAGCATGCAAGGCAAGCGCACTACCACTGAGCCAACTTCCTAGCTCCCTAAGAAATCTTAATTGGTATATTAATTAGTTTATTGTTAATTTCAATTTAATTCTACTGTAAAGGTAATGTACAGAGGGGATACAGTTACATAAGTAAGATGATGAGTACATTTATTATGGAAGGAACCTTGTTATCTCTTCCATTGAATTTTTGCACACTCAAAAAAAACTACTGATGTTTTTCCTTTCGCAATTGACCAATGGGTACATTTCTTTCTTTGTTTATGCATTTCTTACTATAAAATTGATATACAGATGGTTTACAGGTACTTAAGTCAACTAAAGAGAACATTTTATTTTCTAAATTTCAAATTTTGACCTTATTTTGTTTTGTTTCTTTAGGGTAATTCTTTTTTCAGAGTTGTAGGATTTGTTAATTTAGTTTTGTATAATTTTAACACAGGTAAATTATTCAGATATATATTTTGCTTTCAAAACAGTTAGCATGTGAATATGTAAAAATTATTTTCTTAAATTTTATATGGTTTGCGAATTTAAATAAATTTATTTTCTTATAGTTCTAAACATATTTGTCCATTAAAAAATACTGTATTTTCAAGAAGCACATACTTTATTTAAAAAGGCTTTATTACCTGGTCACTTTTTGGAAATATTTGTACTTGAATTAAAATAATGTTTGAGCTAGGCATAGTGATTTGTGGTTTCCATTTTCTAACTATTGGGGGAAGTGTAAATAGGGTTTGTAATTTGGAGAGACTGAGGAATTATGAGACATTATCGTAAAATTTCCAGAGTGAAATGATTAGAGATATAGCCATCCCTAGCAAGATATAGAGCACCTGGTTATCATATACTAAATCTTGAGTTAAAACACCAGTAACATCAATCTTTTGTCAAAATAAAAGGACACATATTTCAAAATGTTTATTACTTAAAACTTTTTTACAAATTTCTCATGTCTTTTATTTCTTAATTTTCAATTTAATTAATATATAAGAATCCACTCCCAAATTACTCAAGCTGATTCAAAACTTTGGCAAATTATCAGGGTATAAAATTAACCCCCCAAAATCAATGGCTTTTCTGTATCCCAACAATGAGAAAAGTGTGGCTGATATTAGGAAATCAACTCCATTTGTGATAGCCCCACAAAAACTAAAATACCTAGGAATTAGCTTAACCGAAGAAGTGAAGGACCTCTATGATGAAAACTTTAAAAACTTGGGAAAGGAAATTAAAACAGAACTTAGAACGTGGCAAAAACTCCCATGCTCCTGGATTGGAAAGATTAACATCGTGAAATGGCAATGCTTCCCAAGGCTAGCAACAAATTCATTGCGATACCTATCAAAATTCCAACCTCATTCTTCAAGGAAATAGAAGAGGCAATCCAAAAATTCATATGGAACAATAAAAGACCCCTAATAGCAAAAACGCTCCGCAACAGAAAGAACACCGCTGGAGGAATATCAATACCAAATTTCAAACTCTACTATAAACCATAGAAATAAAAACAACTCTTTACTGGCACAAGAACAGACCTCAGGACCAATGGAATAGAATTGAAAACCCAGTAATGAACCTACAGACCTATAGCCATCTAATCTTAAATAAGGGAGCTAAAAAAATAGAATGGAAGAAAGAAAGCCTCTTCAGTAAATGGTGCTGGAAAAATTGGTTAACTACTTGTAGAAAACTAAAGCTACTTGCATATATATCACCTTGCAGCAGAATCAACTCCAAATGGATCAAAGACCCTGGAGTCAAAGCAGACACTCTGAAAACATTACAGGATGGAATAGGAGAAACTCTAGGTCTCCTTGACCCAGGCCAAAATTTTCTGAATAGAGACCCAGAAACACAACAAATCAAAGGAAGGTTGGACAAATGGGATTGCATGAAGTTGGAGAGCTTCTGCATGGCAAAGGACGTAGCTAGCAAGATCAATAAAAAGCTCACGGATTGGGAGATGATCTTCAACAGCCATACAACGGACAAGGGTCTCATATCTAAAATATACTTGGAACTCAAAAAATTAAATCCCCCAACAACAAATCCTCAAAGAAATAACTGTCCAATAAAGAAGTGGGCGAAAGACTTAAAGAGAAACTTCTCTGAAGAAGAAAGAATGATGGCCAATAGACACATGAAGAAATGCTCAACGACCCTAGCCATAAAAGAAATGCAAATGAAAACAACACTGAGATACCACCTCACCCCAGTTAGAATGGCAAACATCAAGAACTCTAATAACAACAGATGCTGGAGGGGATGTGGACAGAAGGGGATCTTACTTCATTGGTGTTGGGAGTGTAAACTTGTTCAACCACTTTGGAATGTAATATGGAGGTTCCTCAAACGACTTCACATAGAGCTACCCTATGACCCAGCAATATCACTTTTGGACATTTACCCAAATGTTTACAAACAAGACCACACTAAAGCTACCAGCACAACTATTTTACTGCAGCATTATTTACCATTGCTAAGATATGAAACCAACCCTGATGCCCCTCAGTAGATGAATGGATCAAGAAAATGTGGTATATATACACAATGGAATTCTATGCGTCCATCAGAAAGAATGACATTGCCCCATTTGTTAGGAAATGGAAAGACTTGGAAAAAATTATATTAAGTGAAGTAAGCCAAGCCCAAAGAAACATAGGTCCCATGGTTTGACTTATTTGCAATATCTCGTATATATATGAGTCAAGCAGAAAAGGTCAGGTAAGGTGATGTTAGGAAAATGAACCCTTAGATAGGTATTTAATTGCTTTTTCTCTCATGCATTGGTTTCTAACACATTTATAAGAATATCTCTTTGTTTCTCTGTATGTCCCTCCCCCACAGTGTAACCCCTACTTTCCCTATATTTGATGTCGGTATAATTTGTGGGGGGGGGAGGGGAAGAACAAGTGTTTTAAATAAGGATACAGGTGGACCCATTGCAACAATGAGAAGTACAAGTTTTCATGTCGAAAACGAACTTTACAACTTTGGTGCAGCGGGGCTGGAGGAGGTGGGGAGGGATGTGAAGGTAAACAAAGGAGGAAGCTACAATGCTTGATAAGAAATTTACTCATTATCTTGCCCATGAAATTGTAACCCCTCTGTACTATATGTTCACAATAAAAAGTAAAAATTAAAAAAAAAGGATCCAAGAACCTTGTGACTATTTTATTTCTACTAAATTTTTAAATACTATGAGCAATATTATGATTTCATATTTTAAAATACTTTTACTATTTGGGGAAATTTCCTCTGTTTAATATGATAATAACAAATGTGGGTATGTGGTGTGTGTGTGTGTTTATGTGTTTTTTTGTGTGTGCTTTGTGTGTACTTTGTAATGTTTGGGATATCACACAATTGCTTCACATATATTAGGCCAATGTTTTACCTCTGAGCTATACTATCTAGTTATAATAAAAATTGTATTTTAAATTATGACTTTGAAATTTTCATTCCTAGTATGTTTTTTCAAAATTATGTATGATAAAATGTGATCCATCTTCTATCCACATTAGCAATTGTTATTGTTATTCTTTCTCTTATTTATTAGGAAATTAATTACATTCCTAGTACAGCTTCTTTACATTGTAACAGCTCTATACAATGCTTTATTTTCTATTTTATTTTTCCCATGTTATCTGACTTTCAGTCCAATCTATCAGGTGGATTAAAAAGAAACTAGATTCAGGACACTTCATTTTTCTCCTTCTCTTCTCTGAAATCTTTCTGTTTTTTGAAACAATACCAATGACATACAGCTCCTCTGTGGTCCACCATTCTTCTCCCTCTCACTCTCTTCTGCAGTGCAGCTCAAGTAGTTCAGCTTTATTATGCTGTACTGCTATCTAAATCTTAACTCATTCCTAAGTTAATTTTAGTTGCATTGAGTAGTCTCTAAGACATTTTCTATATATAATATCAGGTGTTTGTATTTTCACAAGGTGTGAAATATGAGTGACTATCAAATATTTAGATATCTCTGTAGAATATTGGTCCACCTGCTCAATAATCTCATATGTAAATTCAAGGAATACAGGTCAGTCAGAGAAATCTTGTAAAACGGTGTAGGTTGAGCCTTCCTACTAGCTTTGAATAGTATTACCATGTTTAGTAGTGAAGACAACATAGTTCTAATATAAGAACAGACACATAGAAGAAGGTAACAGATTCGCAAAAATAAATTCTTAGTTTTATGATCCACAGATTTTGGAAAGGATGCTATGACTTTATGAAATAAAAACAGAAACTTAAATGGTTGTATTTGCACTATTGCCTCTCTAGATTTAAAGAATGATCTTAGACTACTACCTCAATCCTTTGTTTGTTTGTTTGTCTGCCGGTCATGGGTTTGAACTCTGGGCTTTGGCGCTGTCCATGTGCTCTTCAGCTCAAGGTGAGCACCCTACCACTTGAGCAACAGCAAAAACTTCCGGTTTTCTAGTGGTTTATTGGAGATAACAGTCTCATGGACTTTCTTGCCCAGGCTGGCTTTAAACCACGATCCTCAGATCTCAGCCTCCTGAGTAGCTAGGATTACAGGCATGAGCCACCGGCACATGGCCTACCTCAAACCTTATAAAGAATGATTATCAAACTAAATGTGAATTGTAAAAACCTATAAAAATTAAATGTAAAAATTCATGACATTGATCAGTAAAGGTTTCTAAAAATTTGACATGGAAAACATTAGGGGCTAAAGAAAAGCAAGAAGTGAATTATATCAAGTGATAACGTTTCATAACTCAAGGGACAGTATAACAGAAATGAAAACATATCCAACAGAGGGCACAGATTTGTTAATGCTACAATGTTAATGCTACAGTGATTATGAAACTTAAGTATTTTTCTATCTTCTAATTCTATATAAATTTTTTCCTGAATAAGATATTTCTTTAAATAACATATGTAATTTAATAGTAAATAGGAGGAACATATGAAATAAGCTCCCCTTTAGTGTCTAAGAAATAATAAAAAGAAAACTCACTAGTATGACCATAATATAAAAAGAGGACCCAAAATATAGTAATACATTTGTCGATAAATTGATATACTTCTCATAGTGATCGATTTGTATAATACTGCAATCATTTTAGCAAACAAGTTTTCAAGTCTTCAAAAGGTGAAAGAATTGTACAGGGTCCAGGAATTACACTTCTGTGAATGTATTAAACAGAAGTAAAAAACTTTTTTGGACAGAGAATGTAGTTAATTGACAGTGAACTTGAATAGTATGTGTGAGACCCTGGATATGATCCCCAAAGACAAATTTTGAAAAGACACACTATAGAGAATGTATGCTGGGCAAATTCCGGTAACTGAATTTTATATCTATTTTAATGTCTGTTCTAAAATCTACAGCATTTCTATTTGAAGAAATGCAAGTTTGTGAAAATTAGGGTTTGAAAACCTATGAAGGTACAATTCACTTCCAAAGCACTAAAATGTATACAATAAAAGGAGACATTATATTGTAAGTGAATTGCATGTCAGGAAAAAAAACTATTGTTAAAACTTCTTCACAAACTGCTAAAAAGATATTTTTGGTGCTGGCTAAATACTCTTTGTAAACTGCTGCATTTAAAACAAAGATGTGATTTCTGTTTATTTTGAGGGTATTTTGTCCATTTGAGTTTATACAGAGATAACTCAATCAAAAAGTATATGTGATAAGTAATTTTTATTATTTTTATTTTTTTATTGTGAAAAAACTGTACAGAGGGGTTACAATTACATGGGCAAGATAATGAGTACATTTCTTATCAACCATTGTAGCCTCCTCTTTTGTTTGCCCTTCTCATCCCTTCCCATCCTCCCCGGCCGCCCCACCCAATCCTCCCCGCTACCCCCCCACCACCATTGTAAAGTTCATTTTTCGACTTGTACATCTCACTGTTGCAATGGGTTCACCTGTATCCCTATTTTCCCCCATGGTTTCCCTTATTTGCAATATCTAGTATATGTCTGAGTCAAGCAGAAAAGGTCAGATAAGGTGATGTTAGGGAAATGAACCCTAAGATATGTATTCAAATGTTTTTTTTTCTTTCATGCGATTGTTTCTAACACATTTATAAGATTTTTTCTTTGTTGCTTTGTATGTCCCTCCCCCACAGTATAACCCCTGCTTTCACTGTATTTGATGTCAGAATAATTTGTGGAGGGGAAGGGAAAATTTTTTTTAAGTAATTGAGAAACTTTTCTGGAGGAAACTTTTAGCAAATGACAGAAGACACAAATCTATGCATCTGCATTTTATCAAAGTCATATGTTACTTGTTCAATCCAATTGCTTATCTCTACTTTGCTAGGAAAAACGTATTCTCAAGATAAGAGCCAAAAGCAATGAAAAGAACAAAATACACAATCATCTTGATTTATTGGTGAAAGTAACAAATAAAATAAAGCAATTCCACTTAAGGGAATCCAATATTAGTGTATGTGAAGATGTTCCTGAATGCCAAGATCCATTAAATTTTTGCAATTTTAATTTCTACAAACATATGAAAACTAGAACAAGAAAATAAATATAGACTTAGAGTGAACCAACCTTGAAATCATTTTCTTAATTGTTTTGAAATCACAAAAGAATTGATATTCCTTTGCTTTGGAAATCATTTAAAAATATTTATCACTTATGAGAATTCCAATACCAATCAAGAGTAATTTTATATAATCATTATAAATATCATTTTATTACTATTGTAAAATAGAATAAAAAATAGAATAAAAAAACCACTCCCAGTATACGAGCTACCTATCATTATTCTTAACTTCTAATCATTACCTAAATATCTTAAACAGTATACATAGTCATGTCTTTAACACAGACGTAATATTCTATACTTTTTTACTTAACATTTTCCAGTGGTATGTATTCATGTTTCTAAGAAATGTTCACAGCAGTTAAAAGATGCCTTTGTGAAATTAATGTGATACAATTTGTTGGTGGTGGTGTTTGCAAGGCCTGGGCATTGTCGCTAAGCATTTTTATGCTCAAAGACAGCACTCCAGAAATTGAGGAAAAGAGCTAATTCCTGTTTTCAGTGGTTAATTGGAGATAAGAATTTAATAAGTACTTTTCTGTCTGGGCTGGTTTTGAAAACAATTCTAAGATCTCAGCACCCAGAATAGCTCATATTATAAGGGTGAGTTACCGGCACTTGGTTTCATGAAGTATTTTTTTTAATTTTAATTATGTTTTAAGATGTTTGTTTCACTATGATGTATATCATTCGGCAAATAAATTTAGATATATGTATATATTTCTGATGACAAATGATCTCTAAAAATGTACTATTTTACACATAACATTTATATAAATATACATATATATATATATATATATATATATATATATATATGACAGACACCCTCTAAAATTTTCATGTTACTATTCTTGACCTTTTTCAATTCAAAGATATACACTCTATTTTTCTAAAAGTTTTCTAGAATAAAATAACTAATATTTCAATAGAATGTAGAGTTTATTACTTTCAAGGGAATTTTACATATACATATGATATTGTAGTAATATTTACAGTATATTACTTGAAAAGGTTCTGCCCAAACTCTTAAATATTTGTTTGTAGTTAAGGAGAGGGAGGAAGTTAATTCATACTGATTAGGAATTTTCAATGCTTCTAAAAAATCTATTCCATAAATTGTTATAACCACATAGTGAAGCAACCTGATATGGTTTAGTTTTTTTTTTGTTTATTTGTTCAAAATTCCAATATGGATGCATGCAGAGTGGTAACATTAAAATTATTAATCAAAAGACAAATAATAATAAAATCATAGACACATATCCAACATTCAATAATTAGCACTTATGATACTAATAATAATTTTGTTGGAGAGGATGATGACCACAGTGTCGCCTGATAATGACGATGTTGTGATTGAAAAGGAAAAAAAAAACCTTTAGATATCTTTGAAGCTAAATTTCCCACATTGAATGCATAGTTATAAACAGAGTTGGATTACATACAATAACAATAACAAGAGGAAGGCTGGGAAGCTGGCTCAGAGGCAGAGTGCTGGCCTTGCCTACATGAGGCTCTGGGTTTGAATCCTCAGCACCACATAAGCAGAAAAAGCGGGAAGTGGCACTGTGGCTCAAGTGGTAGAGTGCATTGAGTTAAAGAGCTGAGGGACAGTGCCAGGCCCAGAGTCCAGGCCCCATGACGAACCAAAAAGAAAAAAAATAGAACCAGAATAACAAGAGAAAAGTTTGAATATCAAGAAATACAATCACATAAACAGGTAGAGACAGTAAAAACCGTAATGTTATTCCAGCGGTCTTTCTAATGTATACTCACTGTTCTTGGTGGTATTATTTTCTTATAAATAAAAACATTTATTTCCATATTTTGATGGATTAAGATGTAGGTTTCAACTTAGTGTGATTAGTTCAAATAACATTCTCATATAGATACTATTCAATAACCAATGTTTACCAATGATATATTAAGAACATGTTCTTCATTACAGCTGTAAATACATGATAAAATTTACATAATGCCACTTACATAACTGCAGTTACCATAAAAGGACAGAAGCTACAGAGCCAGGAGTTAAAATTTATTTTTATTTCTGCATGAAACTATTTCTGACTTGATACCAACAAATTGAATTTGACTCTTTCCTTATTTGTAATCTAAGGTAGAATATGTAAGGACTGTTTACTTTCTTTTTCCTTGCTCTAGAATTCAACAAATATAGTCTTCAATATTTCTAGCAGATTACATCCATTTACAGATGAGAAATATAAGACCAACAGTCAATGTTGTTAGCAAATAATGGAACTAGAATTTTTTTCTGAGTTCTTTACTCTGTGTGCTTACAAGGAGAGTCATTTGGTGAAGGATAGGACCAATATGAAAAGACTATGGGGAAAAATGCATACTTTGTAAACAGTTGTTTTAGGACTGAGTGACTGGTGATGAGTATTTGCAATAGGCTGGTGTCAGGGGCATAAAAAGGAGTACATAGAAATTACATTATGACAGAAACTGAAAAAATCTTGATCATTCATCTTATCTATGGATGGAGGTAGGGTAAGAAGAAATATAAAGTGTTTTCACATCTCTGTCTCCTAACTGTGTTAGTTACATGCTTGGTGATAAGGACTACAGGAGGAAAAGATGGATTTAGAGGAAAATAAACTCTCTGATCGTTCTATGGTTTATGTTAAACAGATGCCAAGATAGGTCTGTTTGAACAACATCAAAATATCCACAAACATGAATATGAAATGTAATGATAAAATCAGGGACATTATTAAAGGGAAGAGGAAAAGGAAAGTTCTGACAAAAGTGTGAACAATGTGAGTACTAGTGTGGACAAGATTGGAGGAAAGAGATAAATAAAGAAAAAAAGGTAATAAACACAGATTTACAGAAGAAAAGGAAGGAAAGAAATTTCAGTAAGGAAATCTACTATTTGGATTTGAAAAGTAAAAGGACATAGACAAGATCAATAAGAACAGTGTTTTGGTGAAAGTCATATTGATAAAATGTTGAGCTATGAATGTGAAGACATAAAATTCTGGACCAATAAATTCAACAGGTCCTGTTGATTCTAAATGTTGGGAACAAATTCTTTAATCCTGACCTTAGAAATATTATACAGATATAACTGTCATGAACTTTTCTTAGAGGTATTCTGTGAACATTTTTGAAAACTTTATTTAGCCAGGAGATTATAGATTGAACTAAAGCACAGACAAGCCTAATTTGTCCTACACTTCAAATTAGTGACTCATCTATCCATATCAGTTTGGGATTTTATTGAAATATATTTAGATATGTTTGGATATCTTATCAGCCTACTCATTATAAATGTAGGACAAGTAACACCAAGTATTAAGTTGAACATACAGCTTTACTGATGTGACTGAAGACTCCTTAAATTGATTCTTCTTTAAAATAGAAAATGCTTCAATACCTATTGACATATCATAACTGCCAAATACTCTATTGAAATGTAATTCTTGTTTGGTATATCTCCATGCTGAAATAACCCTGTCTATCAACCTGACACAAATTCGTATATGTAGGAAAGTGTTCTTATAAATTTCAAGCTTTTATTGAATGAAAGAGTTCAGACATTACCCTCACCACTAGGATTAAATGCCTAAAAAGATAAGACATTTTGCTTTAATGCCTTTCTTTCATTTTCTCATACACATTGCCAAGTTGTGAAGGTTTCTGTTGTAACAATAATACAATCATGACTTGTATTAACACAACATCTAGGATCTAATGTTAATTCGGATACTTAGTAATTAGCTCCAAATTTTGTGGATATTTTTATTTCTTTAGGATAAACTAATGAGCTCCAGGAAAATTTCCCTAAGGAGCCTTTCAATTCTAATATCACTGTCTCAAAATACTTTAAATTCTACATCCTCTAATGTGGGCATAAGATTATATTGTGGAACTTTTCTCCTCAGAGAGTAAGTATTACTCTATTGCTTAACATGGACAAAGTACTTTCATACATAGACTGGGCGTGTGCAAACAAGAAGTGGTAGTTGAACAATGTTCTTAGCAGTTTGTACAGATGAAATGGAAACAGAGCAACTATGAACTCAAAAGGAATGTGCAAAAAAGACAAAGGCACAAAGTAGAATGTGCCAAGAAAAACTGAAGTATAATTTCAAATAATGTGCTCAGGTGTGAGGGTGTGTTCAAAGTACAGTTTCAGACAATGTAGTTGGATGTCATGGGGGAAAACGGCTTTAAACTATTCTGGGATAATTGTACAAATAGAAGCCCCTAACTCTGACTCTAATCAGCCACATCATCATCAACTTAGGGACTATTTTCCAAGTGCAAAAATGAGAAAAAGAGGACTTATCACAGTTAGTGTTCAAGTTTAAGCAATAGCAATCACATAACTTTTCTTATAAGTATTCATTTATTTTGTAGCATTAGAGTAGGAAAAAGCCAAGTAAAAATTCTGCATGTAACTAAATTAAGTGGGACGTATTATACTGGGATCTCTTTAATTTGGTAGTTATAGATTATATTTTTTTGTACTGTAACTTGGGAAAATTGTCTGCTGTCAGTTATTTTCTTCTCTTACTCTTATTTTGCCCTTCCACTTACATGATTATTATGTAAAGAGAAATAATTGATCTTGCATTTCTAAATTCTTCAAATTATCTGAACTAATTCTTACTTCTGGCAGCCTCCTATATCTTTCTCAAGGGAAATATTTTGACACTACCATTTTTATCCTATATGATATTGGATATCTTCCTGCCTAATTCAGTGCAAGATATACATTAGACTCATTCAGATATCTCAACACTTGTACCACCATAAAATACTATCTTATTTGGAAATCATGACATTAGTATATCTGCTGAGTTGCCATCTGTCATTTTGAATGGCCATAAGTGATACTTACATGCAATCATGTTTTAAACCGATATACCAATCAGTAGATGAGGGAATTGAAAAAATGTGTTTTATATATGTACGGAGGAATTCTATGCTTCCAATTCATAAGGAAATGGAAAGAGCTGGAAAAATCCTACTAAGAAAAATAAGCAAGACACAAAGAAACAGATTCCATTGTTTTTCTCATTTGTAATAACTAGGAAATATCTAGGATAGTCCTAGCAGATGAGTAGAATGGCTCAATAGCTATGTATAAATGACCACATAAAATGATGCTGAGCAAAATAAACTCCTAGATATGGAAAGAGAGATTTTATTTTGTGGTTGTTTTTAATGTACTATGTGATTTCTTTTTTCTTTTGTGTTTTCCTCTATGGTTTGTCCACTGTTGTATTTGATTTCAGTATCCTGTGTATTGTATACATTTATCTTCATTTGACAAGGGAAACAGAACAATAAAATGGCCCAAAAAGGACAAAAGGAAATCCAATGCAATAACAACACTCACAAGACAACATGTTAGAAATTTACTTTACAACTTGTGAGGAGTATTGGGGTGAAGGAAAAGTGTGAGAAAAATAAGGGAGGGGGTAAAAATTTTGAGATGTTATATATCCACTACCTTACAATTACTGCAACCCCTTCTATATATCACCTTGACAATAAAATTAACTTAAAAATGAGCTGCATAATATATAATTTCACTGTATTGGTATAGTAAATATTGTTCTATGTGTATTATCTTTTATAAAAGTGAACATTTTGGCTGCTAATTTGATTTACCTCTTTATTTATCTGAGGGAGAGCATTTCTTCATGTGTTTACTGGCCATCCTTCTTTCCTCTTCAGAGAAATTTCTCTTTAAGTATTTAGGACACTTATTTATTGGGCAGTTGATTCTTTGAAGATTTGTTGTTGGGGGATTTAATTTTTTAAGTTCCAGGTATATTTTAGATATGAGACCATTGTATGTTGTATGACTAATGAAGATCTTCTCCCAATCCGTGAGCTTTCTAGTGATCTTGCAAGCTATGTCCTTTGCTGGGCAGAAGCTCTGCAATTGCATGCAATCCAATTTGTCCAACCTTTTTTTTGATTTTTTTGTGTTTCTGGGTCTCTATTAAGAAAATTTTGGCTTGTGCCAAGGAGACCTTGGGTTTCTCCTATTCCATCCTGTAATGTTTTCAGAGTGTCTGCTTTGACTCTGAGATCTTTAACCCATTTGAGTTGATTCTGGTGCAGGGTAATAAGGATCTAACTTTAGTTTTCTACAAGTAGTTATCCAATTTTTCCATCACCATTTACTGAAGAGGCTGTCTTTCTTCCATTCTATTTTTTAGCTCTCTTATCAAAAATTAGATGCCTATGGGACTGTAGGTTCACTTCTGGGTTTTCAATTCTATTCCATTGGTCATCTTTGATGTTTTACATCATATTTCCCTATTTGGATTCCCTTTAAGTTTGCGTCTAGTCTTATTGCCCCAGCTAGCATTCTAATACTAAGTTGAAGAGGAGTGGAGAGAGCAGACATACTTATCTATTTCCTGAATTAATAAGAAATGGCTTTAAATTTTCACTATTAAGTATAATGCAGGCTGTAGGTTCGTCAATTCTTAGCAGAAAGAACAGCACTGGAGCAATATCAGTTCCAAATTTCAAACTATACTAAAAAGCCATAGTAATACAAACAGCTTGGTACTGGCACAAGAACAGTCCTGAGGACCAATGGAATAGGACTGAAGACTCAGAAATAAACCCACTGACCTATAGCCACCCAATCTTTGACAGGGGAGCTAAAAAATTGAATAGAAGAAGACAGCCTTTTCAGTAAATGGTGCTGGCAAAATTGGTTGAACACCTGTAGAAAACTAAAGATATATCCATATATATATAAAACACTCTGCATGATAATCAAATCAAAATGGATCAAAGACCTCAAAATAAAAGCAGACACTGTGAAAACATTACATGAAGGATAAGAGAAACTCTAGGGCTCTTTAGCACAGGCCAAAAATTTCTTAATTGAGAACCAGAAACAAAACAAATCAAAGATAGGTTGGAGAAATGGGATTGCATGAAATAGCAGAGCTTCTGCATGGTAAAGTTCATAGATAGCAAGATCAATAAAAAGCCCACTTACTGGGAGAAGTTCTTCATGAGTCATAAAACATACAAAGTCTTATATCTAAAATATACTTAGGACTCAAAATCATAAATCCCACAACAACAAATCCTCAAAGGAACAACTGCACCATAACTAAGTGGGCTGAAGACTTAAAGAGAGACTTCTTTGAAGAGGAAATAAAAAATGTCCATTAGACACATGAAGAAATACTCAATTTTTCTAGTCATAAATGAAATGCAAATCAAAACATTGAGATTACACCTCACTCCAGTTAGAATGGCTGTAATCAAGAAATGTAATAATGACAGATGCTGGTGGGGATGTATCTAAAAGGGAACCCTACTGCATTACTTGTAGCTGTTTAAACTTGTTTAACCACTTTGGAAAACAGTATGAAATTTCTTCAGAAGACTCCACCTAGAGCTCCCCAATGACCTAGCAACCCCACTTTTGCGCACTTACCCAAATGATCACAAAACTACCAGCACAACCATGTTTATTGCAGTATTAGTCACAATAGCTATGATATGGAACCAACCCCAATGCCCCTCAGTAGACGAAGGGTTCAAGAAAATGTGGTACACACACACACACACACACACACACACACACACACACACACACACACACACACACACACACACACACACACTGGAATTCTATGCTTCCATCAGAAAGAAGTTAGCCAGACCCAAAGAAACATAGGACCCATGGTTTACCTTTGTTTGCAAGGATTAGTACATGTCTAGGACAAGTAGAGAAGATCAAAGCTAGGTACATATGACCATACAAGATGATGTTAAGCAAAATGTACTCCAAGTCAGAGACACAATTGGTTTTTCCTTTCTTTCTTTTGTTTTTAGTATGATTATAATGTACTCTATGATCCTTTTGTACGCTATTACCCCACGGTAAACCCCTGTTTTCACTTTATTTGATTCCAGTGTTCTGCACCATATATATATATTTGTAATTTGGGGAGTGGAAGGAATATAGCAGAACGCTTAAATGGGGATGCAGGTTGACCATTGTGACAATGAGATGTACAGGACACTTTGTCGAAAATGAGTTTACAATGTCAGGCAGGGTTTGAGGAGGGAGGAGTTGGAGATGTGGGGATGGAAAAGATGGCAGGGGAAAAACAAAGGAGGAGGTAACAATGCTGTATAGGAAATGTACTCATTAACTAGTTCTGTAACTCTGAGCCCTCTGTACAGTATTTTTACAATAAAAATATATTAAAAATGTCTACCCGATATAAATTTCCAGTGCTGCCCTCAGAATTGGATTTTCTGCTTATTCTGGATGTGGTTAGGTCCACCTGCCCAATGGATCAGTAGTCTTCAAGGCATCTTGGTCCTGCAGTGGGACTTGGATTATCCAGTGCTGGTTGGAACCAGGCCAAGGACAGGAAAAAACCACTTCCAGGACATGGCTTCATCATTGCCCATGCAACTAGGTTTGCAAGCAGAATTTCTCTGAATTTGACTACAGAAAACAATCAGTGAAACAAAAGGCAAGTCCACCAAACACCTCCCCCCTCCCCCCACCATTTCCTCCTTTCACCCTCCCTGGGAAAGTAGAAAATAATTTTGCAGGTTTTGACACACACACAAAATGCCCACCATCTCCCCTGGTAAACTTGGTTTCAAGTCACTAAGTCATGTCAACGGATAATGCTGCATTCATTATTCTGGACAACATCTTCAGGTTGTTTGATGCCTTAATTTGTTGTTGTTGTTGCTGATGTTGTTGGTAGGGGTGCCTGAACTCTGGGTCTGGGTGCTGTCCCTGAGCTGATCAGCTCAAGGCTAGTGCACTACCACTTTAGCCACAGTGCCACTTCCAGTTTTTTCTGCTTATGTGGTGCTGAGGAATTGAACCAGGACCTCATGCATGCAAGACAAGCACTCTACCACAAGTCTTCTTCCAACCCTAATGATTTAATTCTTTAACATTTCTTTTTGTCAGTCATGGGCTTGAACTCAGGGCTTGGGTATTAATATATCCCAGAGTGCTTCAGCTCAAGGGGAGCCCTCTCCCAATTGAGCTAGAGTGCCACTTCCTGTTTGGAGATAAGTGACTCACAGACTTTCATGCCAGGATTTGCTTTGAACAAGTAAATTTTTAAATTATATTTCTTCTAGGTGTTTACTGGTACATTACAGTTTTTCTGGAATTTAAAGTTTTCTGTAAACCTTTGTCTTCAAGTAATGCAACAGCATTAAATATTACATTTCGAAGCTATCCTTTAGCACATCAATTTTAAAATTATTATCTAAATATGAAATTCTAATTCTTTGTAGTAACAACCCATTAAAGTCCAAATGGGAAATATGCTAATTTCATTAGCCTTGATCCTCCTTCCTCTTTTTTTTCTCTCCAGTATCTTTTTTGTTTTGGAACAAGTGTCATGGACTGTCCAACCATTCAATAGGAAGATTATTCCATTAATTTAATAGAAAAGGAATCCAGCCTGCCTGCATCTCAAGGCAACTTTGAGTATAATGTTAATCTAATAATTTATGTCAGTAGATTTTCAGTCATTTCAATAGTTTTTTTGTTTAACCACTCATTAAAGAGGTCCCAAAAATCTAGAATCAAAAATCATGTTCTGCTTTCTAAGAATGTTTTAAAAACTAGTGATTCAACAAGACACATTCTATTCTTCCAAGATTCCTATGTGAAGAATTTCTGTTTTATCATAGCCCTTACCACTGACCCCTTCCCGTCAAACTTGTAGCTTTGTTCACTTTTCTTGTTTCAGCTTCCATTTTGGTATTAGCCTCAGTAATATCCTTGTAGTATTTGACAATGAAATCCCATTTATTGTTAGAGAACTCAATTCATATTGCCAAAGGCAGACTCATGAGCATATCATAAAGCATAAACTATTGAGTATCATTAACATGATCATATGCAAATATTCCATAAATTAATATAAGTACCACATAAATGTGCAACTTCATAAACTTTTAAAACTGCAAAGTAGTTACATATCTATGTCATAAAATAATTCAGATCATTGGTAGAAGAGATTAAGCTAAAACTTTTGTTTATATCATTCCCAATATTTTTGTCAAATTTTCTTTTCTCATTAACTTTCACCTTAGGGCCTGCTTTTCCTAGCAACAAGTTACAAGTTGATATCCTTGGATTTTAGTCCCCTCTGAGTAACCTCTTTTCTTTCCACCACTAGTTAGTTCCTCATGTTAAATACCTGAGGAATAACGTCCCATTGTTCCTGCAAGAGGAGTACCCAATTCGACTGTCTGTGCCTACTCTTGCCTTGCTTTGTTTGGGAATGTGGTACCAGAGACAGGGGTATCAGGGATCAGGTAGCTGGAACCATGGTGTTAAGAATTATGGGTAGCCAAATGAGTAGCAGAGAATAGGATAACATGGAAAGGGTAATTGTGACTGTAATTGCTGAGTTGCATTGGCAGTAAATTGGGTAGCAGCAACAGCTTTGCAGGGGTTTGGGTAGCTAATACAGGCATCCAGAACAATTTAGCATTGACAAGGAAGCATAGACAAAGTGAAAGATACAAGTTGTGAGGCATTGTGGGAATTCTTTTCTACCCACGCTAAAAACATGGAGGAGGGTTATTTTAAACTAAAACTACAAAAGATAATTTAAGATCTTGGTGCTAACAAATCTGTCCAGGTGTTATTATTTTAAACAAAGAATTCAAAGTGGATTTTCTTCATGAATACAGAGATCAAAGGTATTATAATTCTTATTTCAAAATGCAAATTAAAGGGAAAATTAGTCAGGAGGTAAAATTCATATTGAATGTTAATATTTAAGAGGAAAAGAAGATCCTAGATGGCAGACTAAAGACAAAGCAATATCAGAGCATTATATGTTCAATAATAATTAAGTAACTTTAATTGAAAAATTGAGCTGGAATGTACACATCAGGCAAAGGCAAGCAATCAGCCTAACACCAACAAAGAAACACCATAATGTATATCTCAGAAAAAGGAACCAAGTTCCTTATCCTTGATTTCAATGATACACACACGTGTGCGCGTGCGCACACACACACACACACACACACACACACACACACACACACAAATGTATGCAACAGCTCAATCTACTCACATCCATTCAACATGAATCAAAGATCTTCAAACATTAAAAGTTTGAAGTCTTACTCTGAAAACATTACAGGATGGAATAGGAGAAACCTTAGGTCTCCTTGGCACAGGCGGAAATTTTCTTAATAGAGATTCAGAAATACAAAAAAAAATCCAAGACAAATGGGACAAATGGTATTGCATGCAATTGCAGAGCTTCTGCATGGCAAAGGACATAGCTAGCCAGATCACTGGAAAGCCCATGGATTGGGAGAAGATCTGCACTAGCCATACAACATACAAGGGTCTCATATTTAAAATATACCTGGAACTCAAAAAATTAAATCCCTCAACAACAAATCTTCAAAGGAACAACTGCGCATTAAATAAGTGGGCTAAAGATTTAAAGAGAAACTTCTCTGAAGAGGAAAGAAGGATGGGCAATAAACACATGAGGCAATGTTCAACCTCTCTAGCCATAAAAGAATTGCAAATAAAAGCAACATTGAGGTATCACCTCACCACAGTTAGAATGGCAAAATCAAGAACTCTGATAACAACAGATGCTGGAGGGGATTTGGACAGATGGGAACCTTACTACATTGTTGGGGGGAGTGTAAACTTGTTCAACCACTGTGGAAAGCAGTACGGAGGTTCATCAAAAGACTCCACATAGAGCTCACCTATGACCCAGCAATCCAAGTTTTTGGGCATTTAACCACATGATCACAAACCAGACCATACTAAAGCTACCGACACACCTATTTTTTATTGTAGAATTATTTACCATAGCTATGATATGGAACCAACCGAGATGCCCCTCAGTAGATGAATAGATCAAGAAAATGTGGTATATATACACAATGCAATTCTATGCATCCATCAGGAAGAATAACATTGCTCCATTTGTTAGGAAATGGAAAGACTTGGAAAAAATTATATTAAGTGAAGTAAACCAGACCCAAAACAACATAGGTCCCATGGCTTCCCTTATTTGAAATAACTAGCATATGCTGAGTCAAGCAGAAAAGGTCAGATAAATTGATGCTAGGGGAATGAACCCCAAGATAAGTATTCAATTTTTTCTTTCATGCAGTTGTTTCTAACATATTTATAAGATGATTTCTATACTGCTTATCATGTCTCTCCCCCTGCTTTCACTGTATTTGATGTCGGTACAATTTGTGAAGGGGAAGGGCAAAAACAAATTGTTTAACTAGGGATACAGGTGGACGCATTTCAACAATAAGATATAAAAATCATTATGTCGAAAAATTAACTTTACAACTTTGGTGGGGGGAGGAGGGTTTTGACCATCTACTTTCCAGTTGAATTATAGGTGTAATACAAAGCAATACAAACCAGTTCTTACTATAAATCATTTTTCTCTGAACATCTTAAAAATAAATTAAGACAACATGAAATAAAAAATCCCATGATACCTATCAAAATTCCACCCTCATTCTTCAAGGAAATAGAAGAGGCAAACCAAAAATTCATATGGAACAGTAAAAAACCCCGAATAGCAAAAACGCTCCACAATGGAAAGAACACTGCTGGTGGAATATCAATACCAAATTTCTAACTCTACTATAAAGCCATAGTAATCAAAACAGCTTGGTACTGGCATAAGAACAGACTTTAGGACCAATGGAATAGACTTGAAAACCCAGAAATGAACCTACAGACCTATAGCCAACTAATCTTCGATAAGGGAGCTAAAATAATAGAATGGAAGAAAGACAGCCTCTTCAGTAAATGGTGCTCTCAAAATTGGTTAACTGCTTGTAGAAAACTAAAACTAGATCCTTATATATCACCCTGCACCAGAATCAACTCCAAATGGATCAAAGACCTTGGAGTCAAAGCAGACACTCTGAAAATATTACAGATGGAATAGGAGAAACCCTAGGTCTCTTTCACTCAGGCCGAAATTTTCTGAATAGAGACCCGGAAACACAAGAAATCAAAGAAAGGTTGGACAAATGGGATTGCATGAAGTTGCAGAGCTTCTGCATGGCAAAGGACATAGCTTGCAAGACCAATAGAAAGCCCACAGATTGGGAGAAGATCTTCACTAGCAATACAATGGACAAAGGTCTCATATCTAAAATATACTTGGAACTCAAAAAATTAAATCCCCCAACAACAAATCCTCAAAGAAACAACTGCCCAATAAATAAATAAGTGGAATAAAGTCTTGAAGAGAAACATCTCTGAAGAAGAAAGAAGGATGGCCAATAGACATATGAAGAAATGCTCAACCTCCCTAACCATAAAAGAAATGCAAATCAAAACAACATTGAGATACCACCTCACTCCAGTTAGAATGGCTATAATCAGAACTCTAACAGCAACAGATGCTGGAGAGGATGTTGACAGAAGGGAACCTTACTTCATTGTTGGTGGGCATGTGAACTTGTTCAACCACTTTGGAATCTAGTATGGAGGTTCCACAAAATACTTCACTTAGAGCTGCCCTATGACCCAGCAATCCCACTTTTGGGCATTTACCCAAATGTTTACAAACAAGATCACACTAAAGCTACCAGCACAACTATGTTTATTGCAACATTGTTTACCATAGCTAAGATATGGAACCAACCCAGATGCCCCTCAGTAGATGAATGGATCAAGAAAATGTGGTATATATACGCAATGGAATTCTATGCCTCCATCAGAAAGAATGTCATTGCCCCATTTGTTAGGAAATAGAAAGGCTTGGAAAAAATTATACTAAGTGAAGTAAACCAAGCCTAAAGAAACATAGGTCCCATGTTTTCCCTTATTTGCAATATCTTGTATGTGTGTGAGTCAAGCAGAAAAGGTCAGGTAATGTGATGTTAGAAAAATGAACCCTTAGATATGTATTTAAATGTTTTTTTTTCTTTCATGTATTTGTTTCTTACTCATTTATAAGATTATTTCTTTGTTGCTTTGTATGTCCCTCCCCCACAGTATAACCTCTGCTTTCACTATATTTGATGTTGGTATAATTTGTGGAGGAGATGAGAAAAACAAGTCATTTAAAGATACAGGTGGACCAGTTGCGACTATGAGAAATACGAGTTGTCATGTCGAAAATGAACTTTACAACTTTGGTGGGGCAGAGGAGGGAGGCTGGGAAGGGATGTGAAAGGTAAACAAAGGAGGAGACTGCAATGCTTGATAAGAAATGTACTCATTATCTTGCTTATGTAAATGTAACCCCTCTGTACAGTATGTTCACAAAAAAATTAAAATTGAAATTAAAAAAAGAAAAAAACCCTAAGTTTAAAACATCCTTCTAGACAAGTTATAGAAATAATGAGAACAAGTATTTTTAGAATAATTTCAGAGAGCTTGAACTCAGGGCCTGGGTTCTGTCTCTGAGATTTATTACTCAAGACTAGTGCTGCCACTTTGAGCCACAGTGCCACAGAAAAGTCTCACCAATTTTCCTCTCCAGACTGGCTTTGAACTAGGATCTAGAGGTTTCAGCTCTCTGAGTAGCCAGGATTATAAGCATGAGCCCCTTGCACCTGGCTAGAATAATTGCTTACCTGAGACAGAGGCGTTAGTATTAAATGTCAATCATGTTTGACTTTGTAAAATTAAGTTAACTGAATTGTCTTCCACTAGAAATAAGGAATTAAATGTGCAGATGGGTTACAAAGTTCTTTAAAAAGCTACATATTTTCCTTTTTTTTTCTTCCAAAATTGTTTGCTTTCCAGAATCATATCTTATCTTTCCTTGCTGGTTTCTTTATTTTATTTCATACATGCCCACAGCTCCTTCAACTATCAATTCTTATGTTAAGACCTTGCTAATATCTATTTTCAGTCCAAACGACTTGTATGCACCTCTCATCTATATATTCAACTGACAGAAAAACTTGTGAAACAGTAATCATCTCTTATCATTACTGGATGTTAAAGTGTAAGTAAAATTTAAGAAAATAAAGAATATCATAAATAAACCTAACATGATTTTAATAGAAATGCTAAACATAAATACAACGTTGATTATTTTCCCGAGCAATTTAATAATAACCTCAAGGAAAAGAAATCAACTTTTTTGAGGGCTGATATTATGTTTTAAAATGAGGACCTAACCTTGTCACTTAGGCTTTTTCCCTTAAGGGTGTTGCTCTGTATTTGAACGACAGCTCCCCTTCCAGTTTTATTTGGGGGATCATAGAGGGAAAAGAATCTCATGGAATACAAATTATTTGTGTCCCTATCTTGGGGTTCATTTCACATAACATCCTCTTATATGGTTATATGGTACCATGAACTAGTTAGTCCAAGTAAGATTAACCATGTGACATATGGTTATTTGAGCCTGGCTTATTTCACTTAATATAATAGTTTCTGCGTCTTTCCATTTCCTAGCAAATGGGGCGATGTCATTCTCTCTGATGGAGGCATAGAATTCCAGTGTGTGTGTGTGTGTGTGTGTGTGTGTGTGTGTGTGTGTGTGTGTGTGTGTGTGTGTGTGTGTGTGTTTGTGTGTGTGTGTGTGTGACATTTTCTTGATCCATTTATCTACTGAGGGGCATATGGGTTGGTTCCATATCTTAGCTATGGTAAATAATGCTGCAATAATCATAGTTGTACCAGTAGCTTAGTATGGTCTTTTTTGTGAACATTTGGGTAAATACCCAAAAATGTGGACTGCTGGATCATAGGGGAGCTCTAAGTGAGGAGATAGCAAACATTATATCAAGTGGATGTAAGCCAAAACCAAAGAAACTTTGTCCTATGTTTTCCCTTATTTACAATAAGTATTACATGTCTGGGACAAGCATAAAAGTTCAAAAGCTATGTACATACGACCAGATAAGATGATGTTAAGTGAAATGAACCCAAAGATAGGGTTTATAATCTACCAAGTGTTTTTTTTATTCTTTTTATGTTCCTCCCCCATGATTTAACACTTGTTTTCACTATATTTAGTGTTGCTGCCCTGTATCTTATATACACCCTTCTCTAGCTTGGGGAGGGGAAGGGAAAAAATAAAATAGATAAATAGTGATACAGGCTGACCCATTGTAACAATGAAATGCACAAGACACTATGTTAAAAAAAAGAGTTTTACAATATAGGCGTGGAAGTAGGGAAGGGAGTACAGGGGAGTGTAGTTGTGGAGGTGGGAGGGGAGGGGACGGGAAAAACAAAGGAGGAGGTAACAATGCTTGATAGAAAATGTACTCATTAACTTGCTCATGTAACTATAACCCCTCTACATGGCATTTTTTACAATTAAAACCTCTTTTAAAGAACAGAAGGTGTACCGGACACCTGTGGCTGACCCCTGTAATCCTAGCTACACAGGATGTTGAGATCTGAGGATCACGGTTCAAAGACAGCCCTAGAAAGAAAGTCTGTGAGACTCTTATCTCCAATAAAACCACTAGAAAATAGATACTGGTGCTGTGGCTCAAGCGGTAGAGCACTCCCCTTGAGCTGAAGAGTGCAGGAACATCGCCCAATAACAGAGTTCAAGCCCCACGACCGAAAAAAAAAAAAAAACAAAAAAAAAAACAGGTGTCATGTACACCAAGTATAGTAGCTCCATCTATAATCCCAGCTGATTGGGAAGCAGAAATGACAAGGATCTTGGTCTGAGGCAGGCCAAAGAAATAACTGCCAAGACAGCCATCTCAACAAATGAGCTGGCCATAGTGGTTCACATCTGTAATCCTAGCTAATTATGTGGGAGGCATAGATAGCACAGTCTCAGTCAATCTAAGATCTGACCAGGGCAAAAGTTCAAGACCTCAAGTAAATAAAATGGACAAGAAGCATGGCAAAATAGTTGAAATGCTTGGTGCTATACAAAGTCCTGTCTAGCAAGCAGAGAACCCCTGAATAGAACCCTAGTAATATTCCTTTCTTCCACCAAAAAGCCTAAATAACTTTGTCCTATTTGAACATCTAATTTCAAGGGCCACTGACAGATCAGAGATGGTGAAATTATCTTAAAAATTAGGTTTGCAAAAGAGACAAAATTCTTTAGGTTTTGAAAAAATTGAAAAGGTAGGAAAATGCATGTGATATTTGTTAGCTCTATAATTCTTGAAAACATAAAATGTACTCAAGTATTTAATATATATCCATATGTGTGCATATATCCATGTATGTATATATATATATGTGTGTGTATAATCATATATATATATACATACATATATATGTATGGTTCATCTCTTTTCTGTGTAGCAAATGTTACAAATGAATCTGTACAATCACTACTCAAAGGCATGCATAGACAAAGAGAATGAGCAGAGAACTCATACTCAGGAATCTATGGTTAGCCTATAACCTGAAAATCTTTTACATCAGTTTGCATGTGTCAGTTACTGCAGTAGAGGGACAATACGATGGCAATGAGATACCAGGCTGATGAAATGATAAATGAGAGATACAAATGGTACAATATTCTTTCTGATTAGTAAGAAGAATTTGCAGTGTGTGTGTGTGTGTGTGTGTGTGTGTGTGTGTGTGTGTGTGTGTGTGTGTGTGTGTTACATTTACTTGATTCATTTCTCTTTTGAGAAGTATCTGGGCTGATTCAGTAAGCATGGTTGTGCTGAAACCGTTACTATATCCTGGTTTGTATTCTTTCGGGTAAATGCCCAGGAGTAGAGTTGCTGGATCATATGGAAGTGGGTAGTAAAAAAAGGAGTGAAGTGGGAAAAGACAGAAGATTGAATAGGAGAAAAGGGGGAAAATGCAGAGAGGAATCTAGTAAATACCCTAAAAAATTAAGAAGAGTGAAGGAAGAGCTGTATAGGGGAGGGATGGATGAGAATGTTGAAAGGGTTGGCATTGATCAACGTATATTGTACGCCTAAACTGCTTTGTTAAATGATAACTGCTTTGCTACTCAAAATAATAATTAAAAAATCATGTCCCTAAAATGTTATGCAATTAGAAGCAAAGCATGAGAATCTGCTCAGATAATCTCTAGGGTCAATAAATCTTTTTTGGTTAGGATAAGTTTTAGAACAACACTAAAGATACATATCATTTGAGGAAAATTTAATGATTTCCGGCTATTTAAAATAATCATTTGTGAAGACAGGCTCAAGTGGCAGAGTGCTACTTAGTGAGCAAAGCTGTCAGATAATGAATTCAAGTCTCAATCTCAAAAAAATTTAAAAACAATCAGTATAATCCAGGCACTTTCCAGGGCACTAGTAGCTCATGCATTAATCCTACTTTAAATCAGAAGGCAGAGATCTGGAGATCTCAGTTCAATGTCAGCTTAGATAGGAACGTCTATGAGACTCTCATCTCCAATTCACTGTCAAAGAAAGCTGGAAGTGGACTCATGGCTCAAGTGGTAGAATGCTAGCCTACAGAAAAAGCTCAGGGGCAGAAACCAATCCTTGAGTTCAAGCCTTAGAATAGTGCATATACATCACAAACAAAGTAATTCACTCAATTTCTCAACTTTCCATTTCCCTAATCCTAACTCTAATTTTGGACAGAACCCTAAGAGTAATCTTGATGATAATAGTAACCCAATCCTAAAATTAATGGAAAATACTCGCGTTTAGACACATTCTAACAGATACTCATTGCCTTTGAAATGATTTGCAGTTTGCTCCAAATCCTAGATTCCCTGACTTGGACTCTGAAATCGTTCCCTATTATGAATTATTAACCTCAAATCTTCATACCATGAAAACTATCTCAGTTTCCACTGATCTTAACGTTTACTGAACTCCTATATCTCCAAAAAGAAGTTGCAGGTTTATTTAAAATCTACTTTAGTGCCTAACTCTAACTATATATAAACCTTACTAGAAACCTAACTCTAAATTGAACCCTATTCAACCTTGAATAAGAAACTTAGGAAAACTCTGTAGTTTTTGTTAAATTTCAAACTTTTTATACTTGAAAATGTTAGCAGAAAACTCAGTTTTACTGTAAAGCTTACCCTTCCCTAAGTCTAAGTCTAACCTGAACTAGAACAGTATCCCTAACCCTAGAACTAATAGCCTTTGGATTCTAAAAGCCATACAAATACATTAGTTTTCATTCATCCTAACTTTGATTCAACTCATCTTTCTAAAAATAGTTTGTAGTTTTACTCAGTATCTTGCCATTTTTGTAACCCGAAACCTAACTGGAATATTGAGACTAACCCTCTCAATAATCATACCCTAATCTTAATATTATTAGCACTTTCTTATTTCACATTCATCCTAATTCTACCTAGAATTGTTATTTGAAGATTTACTTTCAGTTTGGCCCTAAACTTTCCATTTCCCTAAGGCTAACTCTAACTCCAGCTGGAACTGAAACCTAAGTTTCACTCTAATGATAGTCCAATTCTAATGTTTAAGAAAAAAACTCTAGTTTTTAATAATTCTAACGGATACTCCAATTTCACTCTGGAAATGCATTTCAATTTTCCCTAATTCCCACAATTTTTTTGACTCTACCTCTGAAGTTATCTTGTTCCCTAACATGGAGTGTTATATTATTTGTCCTCAAATTCACTTATCAGGAAAAAAACTGTAGTTTCCAATGATCCTACCTTTCCCTGAATCCCTGTACCCTAAAACAATTTCAAATTTACTTGCCATCTAATCCATTACTTAACACTAACTCTTAAGCTAAACCTGGCTGGAAAACTCTCATTAATCATTACAAGAATGATCACTGAGAAATAAATATAATGATAATGCTCTAGTTACTATTCAATCTCAAATTTTTGCTCATATTTGTTAGTGAAAACTGAATTTTTTTTTTTGGTCAGTCATGGGGCTTGAACTCTGGGCTTGGGCGCTATCCCTCAGCTCTTCAGCTCAAGGCAAGCCCTCTAATGCTTGAGCCACCGCTCCACTTCCAGGTTTTGGGTGTTTAATTGGAGATAAAAAGTTCTCATGCACTTTGCTGCCAAGGGTGGCATCCAACTGCCGTCCTCATATCTCAGTTTCCTGAGAGGATAGGATGACAGGCATTAAAAAGTATGTTTTGCTGGGTGCCAGTAGCTCATGGCTGTCATCCCAGGTACTCAGGAGTTGAGATAAGAGGATCACGGTTCAAAGGCAGACTGGGCAGGAAAGACCCTGAGACTCTTATCTCCAACAAACAACCAGAAAACTGGAAGGGGTGCTGTGGCTCAAATAGTAGAGTGCTTGCCTTGAGCTGAAGAGCTCAGGGACAGCACCCAGGCCCAGCATTCAAGCTCACAATCGAAAAAATGAAAGAAAGTAAAACATCTTCGCTGCAAAGATGTGGAGGTTTGTGTGGGAGGGTGCTGTGATTGAGAGACCAGGTGCTGGCCTCACTTTACAGACATTTCTAAGAACTCTCCAAGTTTGCACCAGTTTGAAGCCACAGTAGAATGGATGGTGTCTTACCAAGAACTCAAGTGGTCGATGCCTATGGCAGGCAGGGAGTGGGCAAATGGGTGCAGGGGTGGGATTGTTGTGTCTGTATTCTCCCTAATAAAGGATGGATTTGGATGCTGGGTGTCAAAATCTGAAGTCAAGGGTTGCAAGAAAGTTTGTGGCCTGATGAAATGGGTTTCTCTGGGTATATGAAGATGGATGATGTCTGGCACCTCTGGTGGATCACAACTGTTATCCTAGCTACTCATAAAGCTGAAATGTAAAGATCACGGTTCAAAGCAGCTTGGGCAGGAAAGTCTGTGGGTCTTGATATCCAATGAGCCACCAGAAAACAGGAAACGTCACTGTGGCTCAAATTATAGAGTGCTCATCTTCTGCTGAAGAGCTGAGGTACAGTGCCCTGACCCAGATTTCAAACCCCATGACCAATAATAAACAAAGGGGTTGGCTGAGTTTTCGACATTGCAGTGTGTACGGTAGGAAATTCCATGCTGGGTTCTGAGACATTCCAGATATGAGAGGCTCAATGATGTGTCTACAGTTAGTCTAAGTATGATAGTGCCATCTTCTCATGGGGTGGATGTGATCCTAATAGAGGGAGTTCATGGTTTTGTTCTCAGCAACTGCTAAGCGCTTGGAATCTCTCTGTCTGTCTCTGTCTCTGTCTCTGTCTCTGTCTCTGTCTCTGTCTCTGTCTCTCTCTCTCTCTGTGTGTGTGTGTGTGTGTGTGTGTGTGTGTGTGTGTGTGTGTGTGTAATTTTCCCTCATCTTTTTCTGTCCATTTCCTGGTTGCTGGTCTGCCTCTTTCTGATCTCAGATGGTGCCCCTCTTTCACACCGACCTTGCTTTATCCCCCTATTAGGGTCTACAATGAGTCCTAAATGGCCACAGGCCTGTGTTCCAACTTTTCTCTGGCGCACAAGTCTGGCTGTCCCAATATTAGGTCACCTCCAGGGGATTCTGGGTCAGTGATGCCAGCTGGCATAGGGTCTCCTCTGCCTGAAAGAGAGGGCCTCAGTCACGTGATGTCCTATCCTTTTCCTCAACTGGGCCTCTGACTTCATATCCCTCTCATCAGGCTGGCAGTGGAGTGGGGAATGGGGGAATGCTGGTGGTTCTGGACAACTCGAGCTTGACAGCTGACTGAAGACTGCGCAAGCAAGGAGGATCTAGGGCTACATGGGAGGTGAGGCCAAGGTGGCTTGGAAGTATAGGTCAGTTTTTAGCAAATGTAAATGTACTTTATCACAGGACAGTCTATCTTCTGGCCCCAGCTGGGCCTCTCAGGTCCATCTAGACAATTCCAGGTGCTCAGAATACAGAGGCCAGGGAACTGGGGGAATGAGAGACTGGTGTGGCCAATACCTCATTGTTTTGGGGTATTAGTGTTGACCTGGCTATGCACCCCCTTGTGTACTTTCACTTCTTAACCCAGTGTTGGCCACACACCGGCCGCTAGTGGCAGTACTGTGGAAGTGGCAGGAGTGGAAGTGGAGTCTAGGATGACCAAAATCAGGATTTATGGCCTTTGGGGGTGGCAAAGGATGTCTTTTAAAAAAATCTTAGAGCTGGAACTCAGGGCCTAGGCAATGTCCCTGAGCTTCCTTTCCTCAAAGCTAACATAATACCACTTGAACCAGAGCTCAACTTTCATCTTTTTTTTTTAGTAGTTTAGTGGAGATAAGAATCTCATGGACTTTCCTGCCTGTTCTGATTTCAAGCTGCCATCCTAAGATCTCAGGCTTTTGAGTAGCTAGGATTGCTGGTATAAGCCACAGGCCCCTGTTAAGGATGTTAGTGAGTGTGTGTGTGTGTGTGTGTGTGTGTGTGTGTGTGTGTGTGTGTGTGTGTGTGTGTGTGTGTTTACCGGGACTTGAACTCAGAGCCTCGGTGCTATCCTTTAGCTTGTTTTCACAAGGTTGGTGCTGTACCACTTGAACTACAGTAGCTCTGCTTCCCAGCTTTTTGGTGATTTATTGGACATAAGAGTCTGCCCAGGCTAGCTTTTAATTTTGATTGATGCTCAGGTCTCAGGCTTGAGTAGCTAGGATGACAAGAATGAGCCACCAGTGCCCAGTCTTTCTCCACTTTGGACTGGGATCTCCTGAAAACTTTATTTTTTTGTCTGTGCCAGTACTGCGACTTGAACTCTGGGTCTGGGCTCTGATCTCTTAACTTTTTCCCTCAAGTCTCTTACTCTACCACTTGAGCCACAGCTCCATTTCTGGATTTTGGTAGTTCATTGACCAGAAGAGTGTCACTAACTTTCCTCCGCTGAGCTGGCTATGACCAACAATCTCTGATCACAGACTTCTTAATAACTAGGATTTACAGGGTTTGAGCCTCTGGAGGCATTGGGTAGAAGTTTTTCTTAAGCAAGCATTCTAACCTGCATTTGCGCTGACTCCTCCATGCAAAGGGGGCCTGAGGGTCAGGATCTGTGAAAACTAGGCTTCCAGGCACAAAATTGGCTGGGGTCTTTGGTAAAAAGTCAAGCTAATCTTCCCCTGAGCCCAATTCTGGGACCGCACCGTCTGCCCTAACTGTGACTCAAGTACAAACCTTGACCAAGCCTTCAGTGTTCTGCCAGATTTGTCTGAGGCCACAGAACCTTGATTCCACCCACACCACCTTCTTGACACCACCCCTCAGGACCTTTGTGCATGCTCTGTACCTTCTGCCCAAGGCCCTCTGTCCTGTTCCACATCTTAGAACTCCTGTGTAATTTTGGCACTGGTCATATCACCTCCTGGACCAAGCCTTTCCTTCCCTTCTCTCACTTTTTTTTTTTAATACTGAGTTGCTAGAGATCGACCTTGTGCAGGCTGACTGTCAAATGCTCTATCTTTGTGTGTGTGTGTGTGTGTGTGTGTGTGTGTGTGTGTGTGTGTGTGTGTGTGTGTGTGTGTGTGTGTGTGTGTGTGTGTGTGTGTGTGTGTGTGCCAGCCCTGAGGTTTGAATTCATGGCCTGGATGTTATCCCTGAGTTTTTATGCTCAAGGCTAGCATTCTACTACTTGTACCACAGCTCTGGTTTGATGTTTTTGGTGCTTAATTGGAGAAAAGAGTCTCATATAGACTTTCCTGCCTGCAAAGGCTTGCAGTTATAATCGTCAGATCTCAACTTCCTGAGTGGTATTATTACAGGAGTGAGCCACCAGCACCTGCCCTCTACCTCTTACCTGTAACCTCGGCCCTCTTCTGAATCCCAGAAGAGTATGTATCACCAAGCTCACACTTTTTTGCCAGTGTTATGGCTTGACTCAGGGTCTAGGCATGTTCCTGAGCTCCTTTTGCTCAAGGCTACATTCTAGCACTTAAGCCACAGTGACACTTTTGGATTTTTCTGTTTATGTGGTACTGAGGAATACAACCCAGGGCTTCATGATTGCTTGGTAAGCACTCTATCACTTAGCCACATTCACAACCCAAGGATTATTTCTAACAGGAACTATGAGGGTGGAATTTACTGGCATACTCTTTTCAGCACTGAAATCGCTGGCCATTTCATATCTTTTCCAGGATTTGGGACCAGTGTATGACTCGGCAATGAGGAATGATGAATGAGTGATAGCCACCAGGCCCCAGAGATCTAGGCTCACGTCCTAAAGAGGGATAGGGAATATGGAGACAGAACCTTCCACAACTCCTACAGCCTAGGAACAGTGATCTCCGTGGAAGCAGAAGCTGGCTGCTAAATATCCCAATGGGACACCTCAGCCAGAACATAATGAACCCATTGCATACACCAGCCAAGCAAGCCTTCTGGGCTTCAGTTATTAAATGGCAGAGAAGGATACTTTGTTCAAGCTACTGACTCAGACTTAGTGCTTTCTGAGGGCTTGTCCCAGCTTGCCTAGGTTGGGGTTCTGTTCATGGGCAACCTGCTGAATGCCCATCATCCATACATCATTCATAAATACACAGAGACGTGGAGTTACTGCCTTCTTTTTTTCTTTGGCAGGTCTCAGGTTGAAATATGAGCCTAGGCCCTATCCCTGATCACCTCTTTCTCAAGAGTAGCTCTCTGCCCTTGAGCCACAGACCCAACCCATGGTGATATTTTCCTATGATCTCTTAGAAATAAGAGTGTTGCGGACATTCCTGCCCTGGCTGAATTCAAATTGGCAATCTCTACATCTCAGCCCCCTGAGGAGCTAGGATTACATACAGGAGCCACTAACACCTGGCTTTGTTTTCTTCTTGGTGTTCTTTTTTTAATCGTGACCATCTGAAATCTTCAGTGTCATTCCAATGGTTTGCATTCAAAGTAAATTTCCCAGGCCTGGAGTTCAAATCCCAGGACTGCCACACACAAATGGAGGGAGATTCTGACAAACTTATTCCTATTTATGTGAATGCTAATGGAATGTTATAAAAGTAATTAAATTTGAAGTTAATTCATGATTCTATTTTAGAAAGCCACACAACAATCATTAGATTTATATCTTCCATTCTAGCAACACGTTGTGATTCCCCTAATGGAAGGATAGTGACTAATTTTAATTAATGATTTTATAAGTATTCAACCATGATACTTCATTAAATGGAGACATAACTTAATAACTAAATATTGGTAACTATATATATAAAATTTAATAATATCATCATATTCTGTCTCTCTACATATATATATATATATATATATACAGCAATCTACACACACACACACTCACACACACACACACACACATACACATATATATATACATATGGACAGATAGATAGATAGATAGATGGATAGATAGATAGATAGATAGATAGATAGATAGATAGATAGATAGATAGATAGATAGGTAGAGATAGAGATAGAGATTGGGCACTAGTGTGGTTTGATAATAGGTCATCAGAATTTTCTGGCAGCTCAGTGTGCCAGAGGTTGGTGTGCTAAGGCTTTGATCCCATTTATGTATTGGACATTGTAGGCCATGAGTTGAAATCCCAGCATTGCCAAAAATTTATTCATGTAATAAGAAGCCACTTTTGACACATTTTTTTCCCTGACAAAATGTCCTGGGTCTCAGGATGATGTATAATTCATATGCAAATATATCTTGAATGATAGGATGTAATAAATGAAATTGAATAAGGGTAATAAACGTCATACTCACTAAACTCATGTGTGTATTTTTCCAGTGCTGGGGCTTCAATTCAGGCCCTGGGAACTGGTCTGAATTTCTTGTCTTCAAGGACGGTGAGCTTCTCCTTCACCCACAGTGCCACAGAGATCCCCAGATGCTGAGTTCAAATCCCAGGTCTGCCAGAAAAATGGTGCAAATTCCAAGCCAGGGCCTTATTTTATTTTATTATTATATTTTTTTTCCAAGCACGAGGCTTGAACTCAGGTCTTGGTATCTCTGCCACAGCTGGCCCTGGGATTCTAGGACCTAAGTTCAAAACTCGGGGTTGGCAAGAAATAAAATAAAAAGGAAAAGGATATAATGGAGAAATTCAAGAAGGTGGTTTTACATTTTTTCCCTTTGCATTATGACCATCCCGCATGTAAATGAAAAAGCCCAGAAAGTGTTCATGACATTGCATGCTGATGTTTGGCTGGCTATTAGGGAAGCCATAACCAAAACAAAAACTTACGACTGGAGGTTGAATCACAGGGCTGCCACTAAGTATTGGTGGGAGATTCTAAGCAACCCATTTTCATGTACATCCATACGAATGGAATTTTATAAAAGCAACAAATTAGTAGTTAGTGTATGAGTATACTATAAAACTATACACATCAATTTTATTGCATTGATGAATTTTCAATTAATACTTTATTATGTATTCAACAATGATACTTAAAAGTGGAAGGAATAATTTGAATGCCAATAATGGGTTGTAATATAATATATGTAATTTCATAATATACAGACACCTTTCTCCTGTTTTTTACATATATATAGGTATATATATATATATATATGTATATATATATATATATATATATACATATACATATATGTGAATCTACACATTTATCTGTTCATACAATTGTCACTCCTGGGCCTCAGTGCTATAATGATGGCTAGTACATACAAAGCCCTGGATTCGATTCCTCACTACCACATACACATAAAAATCTAGAAGTTGTACTCTCACTCAAGCAGTTGAGCATTAGCTTTGAGCATAAATGCTAAGGGACTGTGTCTAGACTCTTACTCAAGGTCCAGAATGGGCATGAAAAAAGATTGAATGTTGTGACTGCAACTCTATAAGGATAGGACTTCAAATACCTCATCACCGAGCAAGCCGGGAATCTGTTGCTGACAGCTGCCATCCAACCTGACTTAGTCAGAGGTATACAACTGCAACTCAGCCCCACACAACCAGATGCTGCTGCCTTGCTCACCCCTGTCATCCAAGATACTCGGGGGCTGAGATCTGACACTGGTGGGTTTAAAATCCAGACCTGGCAGGATGTCTGTGAAACTCTGAGCTGTGGATCAAAGTGATAGATCTCTAGCCTTGAGCAAAAGATCTTAGGACAGTACTGCAACATTTTAGTGCAATCGCTGTGGCTGACTCCCCGCCCCCCCCTAAAAAAATACCCCTCTGAATCATTAGATGTGAAATTTGTGCAGTTTGTAATGTGTTTCTGAAAGAATGGTGATACTGATGAAAGCACCCTAATACTAATGACAGCTTGTGGGATACATCTACATGATGAGTCCTTCCTGGGGTGCTGGGGCCCTCACGGGGTGCTGTGTGCTGAGTCCTGCACAGGATGCTATGTGCTGAGTTCTTCACAGGTGCAGTAGGCTGAGTCCTGCATTTGGTGCAGGGTGCTGATTCTTTCACAAGATGCTGTGTGCTGAGTCCTGTAAAGAGGGTTATTTGGAGCGGGGCACCAGTGGTTCATGCCCGTAATCTTAACTAATCTGGAGGCTGAGATTTGAGGATAGTGGTTCAAAGCCAGCCCAGGCATGAAAGTCGCTGAAACTCTAATCTCCAATTAACCACCAGACAACTGGAAGTGTCACTGTAGCTCAAGTGGTAGAGCACTAGTCTTGAGCTGAAGAGCTGAAGGACAGAGTGCAGGCCCAGATTTCAAGCCCCATGACTGAAAAAAAAAAACTTTTATGTATTTTGTCCTTCAAAGGGTGCATTCTTTCATCTTTTCCTTGTAAGAACTCCACAACTCTCATGAATATGCAGAAAAGAATATTGAGGCTCAGATCTGTCCCGATGGCAGGGACAAAATTATGTATTACTGAAGACTAGTGAGTTGTCTACAGGAGATAAATGATTTGTCTTGTATTTCTAAGTCATGAACGTTGAACTCGGGTCCTAGGCACTGACCCATACCTCTTGGGCTCATGGCTAACACTCCTCCACATGGATCCAAGGACCCCCTTGCAGCAGAGTGCCATGGCTTAGGGTTCTATAACTGAGGTCTGTCCTCCTATCTTCTCAAGTAGCTGAGATCTGGGTTCCAAACTACCCTGACACAAAAGGTACCATGAGGCTATTATCTCCAAATCACCACTAAGAAACCTAAAGTGGAAGCTGGGTTCTTGTGGCTCATGCCAGTCACATGAGGAGGATGAGATCTGAGGATTATGGTTCAAAGCTAGCCTCGGCAGGAAAGTCCTTGAGACAGCTCCAATGAACCACCAGAAAACCGGAAGTTGCTCTATGGCTCAACTGGTAGAACACAAGATTTGAGCTGAAGAGCTCAGGGACATCACCCAGGCCCAGATTTCCATTCCTACAATGACAACAACAAAAAAGACAGAAACAAACTAACAAACTTGAAGTAGAGTACTGGGAATGTACCTTAGGGGTAGAGTGCTTTGCATATATGAAACCCTGGGCTTGATTTCTCAGAACCACATCACTAGGAAAAAGCCTGAAGGGGCTCTGTGGTTCATTTGGAAGAGGGCAAACCTTGTACAAGAGAAACTAGGTACAGTGCTCGTGTCTTGAGTTCAAGCTCCAGGACTAGTGTATACACACACATGCACATACACACACTCACACACAGAGAGAAAGCAGAAGTGAAGCTTGACAAAGTGGTAAAGCACTAGACTTTGGCTCTGAGCTCATAGTCAGCACCCAGGCCCTATGTTCAACCCCAAAACCTAGTCACCCAGGGCCCAACTAGGAGAGGTAAAAGGTTTCAAAACCTGATGAGCTTCACCAGTCCTAGATGACAGGAAGCTTTGTGATGTTCTACATTTGCTTGGATTTTCCAAGCTTCTGGAAACCTAGGAGTGGCATTATAGGCCCATCATTGCCGGCACTGAAACGTTTCATTATGCTCAGTGCCCTAGTTGTCTGCCTGAAGGACTCCTGAATTATATTGAGCACTGTATCTGAACACCGGAATATAGTCTCATAAAGGCAGGATAAGAGCACAGAACTTGGCCTGCCATGGGAGGTGGCAAAAATGGTCTCCTGTTAAAACAGAGCACTGGGAAGAGAGATAGCTAAGAGTAAAAAGAGGACTTTTTCTCCTGACTTTCAGAGCCCGCGCACACATCCTCACTAATTGGCCCATATGGAGTTATTTGGTACACAGCTGTACAGGAGTGAGGGCTATTGTGTGCCTGTCCAGACAATGAGAGAGTCTTCCTCCAGCAGGCCTGTGATGAAGAGAAACCTTTAGGTTACAATGTGAACAGTGAAGGGAGCCCTGGAATATGCAATATCATAAAAGCAGTCTCTGTGTTATGAACTCATTGTATTGAATACAATTTTTCTTGCCTGGTGCCATTCATCATACCTACTCAGGAGTTTCACCTAGAGGAATACATCCATACATACTCAAAGAAATTGAGATACAGGTTTTTCTTTTGAGGGGGCAGATCCTGGGGTTGAACTATGAGCCTAGGCCTGGTCCAAGAGCTCCTTTTTCTCAAGGGTACTGCATTAAGCTTGAGTCACAGCCCCACTTTTGGATTTTTCTGTGATCTCTTATAAATAACATTGTCAAAGACTTTCTGCCACTGGCTGGTTTCAAACTACAATTCTCTACATCTCAGCCTCCTGAGAGCAAGGATTACAGTCCGCAGGCACTTTCACCTTCGTTCTTTTCTTCTTTGTTTTATATTCTGGACTGACTTCTTAATAGGGTCATTCCTATGGTTGGGACTTATTAGTAAACTACACAATGTTCTTTATACCTGCTTTCTCTGAGAGCATTTTCACTCTTCATCTTACCCTCTGGTCACAGGGTTGAAGCCAAAAGTACGAAATAGGTGTTACAGGATTTAGGAGCAAATGTCAACAGGATATGTCAGTTCTGTCACTTAGCATTGAGCTGCAGTGGATTTACTGTCTCAGGATATGAGGATCAAAAGCTAGAGTGATCCTCATACAGTCTGAATTTCTCCATTTGCCTATAAAATGATCTAATAATTATGAGTGTTTTGTATCTCCAACCTTAAGTATCTGGGACACACTAGAAGCATGTTCTTGTTTCCATTTTTCTCTGGTACCTCTTGTGATTTGGACTAAAGTTTTGGGTGGAGGGGCTTCTAGGTGAATCCCTGAGGAAATCCACTTGAAGCCTCCTCAGGAGATCTCCATTCAAAGCCAGCCCTAGCAGGTAAGTTTTATTGTCTCCAATAAACCACCAGAAAACCAGAAGTGGAGCAGTGGCCTAGAAGGTAGAGCTCCAGCTTTGAGAGAGAAAGCCAAGCAGGAGATACAGGCCAGACCAGGCAGGAAAGCCTAGGAGGCGCTAATGTCCATTGAACAACCAGATGGCTGGAAGTGGAGCTGTGCCAATGGTAGAAACTCAGCTTTGTGAAAAACAGCTGAGGAATGCATTGCATCCTCAGTTTAAGCCATGGAATGGCCACAAAAAAAATTGAAAAAGAGAAGACCAAGTTTATGTATAAGTGTCCTACTTACTTACGTGTGCATACTACTTCCCTAAGTGCAAAGAGGCTGTATGCAAAACTTCTGCTTTTATTTACTGAGTTATGTTTTAGATATGCTCATTGTACATTCTCTTCATTTCAGCCACATTGCTTTTCTCTTCCAAGTTTCTAGGCCTGTTTCCTTATATGATGCACACTGAAGGTATTAGCAGCCTTTATTTGCGTTTTATTAAGAGGCCAATGCAGAAGCAGTCACAAATCAGGCAGAGGAGGACACGATCAGAGTTCATAGAAATAAGCGGTATTCAGAAAATTATACTTGGGGATGCAAAATGGTAGCATATATACGTAAAAACTACAATTAATAAAAAAGATGAGGGGGCTGGGAATGTGGATTAGTGGGAGAGTGCTTGCCTAGCATGCAAGAGGCCCTGGGTTCCATTCCTCAGTAACACATACACAGAAAAATCTAGAATTGGTGCTGTAGCTCAAGTAGCAGAATGCTAGAGACAGTGCACAGGCCTTGAGTTCAGTATAAGAAAGGTTAAAGAGATAACTATGTATGTAGTTAGGTAGGTAGGTAGGTTGGTAGGCAAGTAGGTACGTTTGTACATAGATAGTTATATACATAGAAAGAAAGACAGGAAGAAGAAAGAAAGAAAGAAAGAAAGAAAGAAAGAAAGAAAGAAAGAAAGAAAGAAAGAAAGGACGAAAGAAAGAAAGAACGAAAGAAAGAAAGAAAGGACGAAAGAAAGAAAGAAAGAAAGGACGAAAGAAAGAAAGAAAGGACGAAAGAAAGGACGAAAGAAAGAAAGAAAGAAAGAAAGAAAGAAAGAAAGAAAGAAAGAAAGAAAGAAAGAAAGAAAGAAAGAAAGAAAGAAAGAAAGGACGAAAGAAAGGATGAAAGAAAGGACGAAAGAAAGGATGAAAGAAAGAAAGAAAGGACGAAAGAAAGAAAGAAAGGACGAAAGAAAGAAAGAAAGGACGAAAGAAAGGACGAAAGAAAGAAAGAAAGAAAGAAAGAAAGAAAGAAAGAAAGAAAGAAAGAAAGAAAGAAAGAAAGAACGAAGGAAAGAAAGAAAGGAAGGAAGGAAGGAAGGAAGGAAGGAAGGAAGGAAGGAAGGAAGGAAGGAAGAAAGAAAGAAAGGACAAAAGAAAGAAAGAAAGAAAGGTCGATAGATTGATAGATAGATAGATAGATAGATAGATAGATAGATAGATAGATAGATAGATAGATACATAGATACATAGATACATAGATACATAGATACATAGATACATAGATACATAGATACATAGATACATAGATACATAGATACATAGATACGTAGATACATAGATAGAAAAATGATAGATGACTCTGGTCTTGGTCTTCAGGAGGAAAGAAGGGAACAATTCCCAGTCATGATGCTTCTGCAGTATGCCAGGACTCCAGCATCACCTTCACACAACCACAGAGCAGAAATAATGTCTCTTTCCCACTTCTTAGGGAGCCGAAGGCTCCAGAGTCAACAGGGCAGAGCCAGGTTCTAACTCAGCTGCTTGGAGACAAAAGAGAAATGGCCCTGCCTCATTTTGGCCTGGGGATTAGAATTAATGATGTGGAGAATGAAGGAAGGAGAAAAGACTGGCAGAGGTAGAAGGGCCTTCAAATCTGATAGATGGAGAGTAAAAAACCCACTCCCTAAGAACAGAGAGCAGCACATTTCTACTTTGTTCCTCCCCTCTCCCTCACTAAACTGGCTCTCTATTGGTAGCCTAAATATAGCCTGAGGCTCTCTTCACCTCAGCGAGGAAGGTTAGTCATTGTTTGAGGAAGCTGAGAAACGCCTGACCCTGGTGTAACTAACAAATGTTTCAGGTTTCCCCCATTGCTGGCTGTGCCTGGAATGAATGAAGTGGTTTTGTAGCTCAATTCTCTGTTGAGTTTCCATATTCTGCCTCCTTTTCCTCTTCACCTAGCCTGGCTTTTGAAACTGTTTTCTGTCCTTCAAATACATTGTTACACTGGAGTTCTTCCTGCTAACTGTGCCAGGGCTTGGATCCTGAGAACTTCATTTGAACCCAGGATGGGGCAATGGGTCAAGAACACTAAGAACATTTAGAGTAACTTCTCATCACCAAGGGAAAAACAAGAAGCTCTTGAACATCTGACCTTGCAGACGTGGAAGTCAGAGTGACATATACTTTCCTGCCCTGGCTGGCTTCAATGCGATCCTGAGACCTCAGGCTCCTGAGCTAGGGTGATGAACAGGAGCTACTGGTTCTCTGATAGGTTCAGACATGTAATAACATTGACAATACCAGTCAACTGCTTATCACAAAGGGCTTGAGGAGCATATTAAGCCTTTCAACATTGGACTTTTCAGAACCCTGTGGACACAGGTTACAAAGCTAGAGTCTGTGAGACTGAGCATGTGGACCTGCTACACTTAAGCCTGGAGGTCTGACTCCAATTCTGGTGTATATCAGCATTGATTTTCCAGAGAATGTTCTCGTAATTAGCAAATAGGAAAAGTACTTTGATTAACCCTCAATTTTTTTCCAGTTGTGTGTCTTGTATCAACCCTGGGCACTGTCCCTGAGCAATTCAGTCAAGGCTAACTCTCTACCACTTGAGCCACAGCTCCACATGGTATTGTTTAGTGGTTCATTGGAGATAAGAGTCTAACAGGCTTTTCTTACCTAAGCTGTCTTTGAACTGTGGTCTTCAAATCTCAGCCTCATGAGAAGGTAGTTATCCAGGTGTGAGCCACCAGCATCTGGCCTATTGCTTTTGACAGTCATGGGGAATGTTTATCTCAAGGCTAGCACTCTACCATTTTAGCCACTCCACTGTGTCTGGCTTTTTCTTAGTATGTGGCGCTGAGGATTCAAACCCTGGTATTCATGCATGTTGAGTGAGCTCTTTACCACTGAGACACATTTCTAGCCCCCCCTTACAATTTTAACCCACAACTTGCCTGTCCTCAAGAAAAGGCTTCTCATGAGGGAGAAGAGGAGGGAAGACCACTCCTCCCCTCCGCCCCCCAGTACCAGAGATCTCCAGGTAGGCGGAAATGCTAGCTCCAACTCAGGCCTTGGAAGAAAATTAGAGTAATTTAGCAGGTCACAAGAACCTAAACTGACCTGCCAGACTCAGCTCTACCCAGGGAAAAGTCACCTAGCTCGGATGCCAGCCCCAGGAATGTCTCTCTTCACTGGGTAATCAGAGCAAGAGTCTGCTCCTCCCTTTGGCAGCCTTGACAATCAATTGAAATTCAGTAAACATAAACCCTGAGAGTGGCTCCAGGCTAGGCTCTGTGAGTTTCTCACAAACTAGCCCCCGGGAAAAGCTACTGTTTGCTGAAAGGCTTCAAATCTACCCAGAACCTAGCCTCATCACAGCATCTCCAAACTTGAGGAAAAAGCGATCTCCCTCTTTTGTTATATTCAAAGCAGATCTCCCTCCCATTGAACTGAGCTGTGAAGAGGATCACAAAATCCTGGGTAAAGCAGAGCATTTTTCTGCCTGTTAAAAAAACTGACTTAAGAAACCAATCAAGCCACAAGAAAATCAAACACCACAAGCAGACGAGAGACTCCAACAAGAGGCTGGTTATGGACCCAGGGAGATACAGGATTTTCCCCATCCCTCCTAAAAAAATCAAAGAACTTTTTTTTGGTAACATTTATAAAAAAAATTTTCTAAAACTTTTTTTTTTAATTTTTAATTTTTACCTTTTTTGTAAAAAATTGTTTTCTAGTAAATTTTTTCCTCTTATAAATTTTATTTTAGGAGTATATGTGTGTGTGCATTTTTCTTTCTTTTTTCTTTTTTTAAAAAATAGTTTTTGTTTTTTTGTATAGCTCTACTGAACTTCTGATCTTTTTTCTTTCTTTCTTATCCTTTTCACCTTTTCTTCTCTTTCGTTCTTCTTTATGTGACTTAATTGTTGTTCTGCACACCCTCAGATAAACCCGTAGTTGATTATTAGACCTTATCCCCCATTGTGTACACACTTAATCCACAAATTTGTTACTCAATTCAAAACCTCTTAGACTTAAATTCCTTAATAGCAGTACTACCTCTTTATACCTATATAATATTTTAAGTATTTTTATTTTGTTTTTCACATCTCTTTATATCCATCCCCTTCTCTCAGTATTTCTACGTTCTTCTCCGAATATTTTGTTCAAAAACATAATATTTTTAAGTCTTACTTTTCTATATTTCCTGGTCTCTTTTTTTTCCCTTACTCTTTCTTCTTTTTATTCTCTCTCTACTTTCATCCTATCCAACCTATTTCCTGCTTTGAGATTAGAATTTAGTTAAGTTAACTCTCTCTGTGCCTTCCCACATCACTCTATTCCTATTTTTTACCCACATCTCTCAATAAACCTAATAATTTCTGATTTACCAAATTCTTCTTTGTGCTTCGTAGCCCATTAATATATAGTTGTTTAATGTTGAATAGATGTATCTGTTGAACTAGATTGTATCTGCAGACTATTGACTGTGCAAATACAGACTTTGCTTGATGCTGGCCTTAAGTTAGTGTTCTAGAACAAAACTGGTGTTATTTTCATCCGAAATGGGCAGAGTAAGCCGGTAAAACACAAGAAAAATTGCAAATCCGGGTATCTCAACTCCCACTCATGATAATCAGGGCACAGAACAGATAATGAATAATCCAGAGGAGAGTTCCCAAATAGCTCTACAAACACTGCTGTCAAACATACAAAGGATTCTGTATGAGCGTGATAAGGAGAGAGTGGAGGCAAATAAAAGGTAAATGGAGGCAAACAAAAGGTAAATGCAGGGAAAGACTGAAAGCCTAAAAAGGACTCTGTATGAGCGTGATAGGGAGAGAGAGGAGGCAATCCAAAGGTTTATACAGGATTTCAATAGTGTGAGGAAGCTACTAAGAAACTGATAGAGGATTTGCATGAGCAGCTTGAGAATACTCAAAGAGAAAGGCAGGAATGGTGTGAGCAGGCTGAGAACACTGAAAGAGAACTACAGGAATGGCATGAACATGAGGAAGATAAGCAAAGTGTAATACAGGAATTGAGAGGGCAGGATGAGAATACACAAAGATCACTAAAGGCACTCATGGAATCCATTAACAAAAAGCTGAAGGAAGTCAGGGACCACAAAGGGAATGCTGAATGGAATCGAACAGATTGAATGGGAGTCCAGGGAAACCATAGCCAATCAACTAAGTGATTTGAGAATAAACACTGAACACCAAATTAAGGAAGAAAAGAAGTTTATACAAGATCTAAAACAAAGCTTCAACAAAAAATTTGAAGACATCACAGCTTACAAATTAGAAGGAAAAGAAATAAAAAACAAAGTAGAAAGTCTTGACAGCAGGTTAGAACATGCAGAAGATCGAATCTCGGGGATTGAAGACAGCCAAGATATTATAGAGAAAGAATGTACAACCATCGAAGACAAGTCCAAGAAAAATGATAGATCTATCCAAAACTTGGAAAACACCATCAGAAGGCCTAATCTAAGGATAATGGGTGTAGAGGAGCACCTAGAAACAGAAGTTAATGATCTAGGAAATTTGTTTAACAGGATCCTAGCAGAGAGCTGCCCAAACATGCAAAAAGATAGGCCTATTCAGATACAGGAAGCTTGTAGAACTCCAAATAGACCAGACCAGAATAGGATATTCCATGGTCACCTTATAATCCACAAAAGATCAATTCAGACCAAGGAAAAGATCCTTAAAGCTGTGAAGGAGATAAGATTAATCACCTATAAAGGGAAACCAATTAGAATCATCTCAGATTTCTCAGCAGAGAAAATCAAAGCAAGAAGAGCCTGGACTGATGTATGCCAAGCCCTAAAAACAAAAAAAACTATCAACCAATATACTGTACCCAGCTAAACTCTCCTTCATAACTGAAGGCCAAACAAAAATCTTCCATAGCAAAGAAAAATAGACACAATAAATCTCCACCAAACCAGCCCTACAAAATATTCTTAAAGATGTCCTACAGATAGAAAACCAACAAGACCACAATAAAGGCCAAGAAACTGCACCCAAACTGAGAATCCAAGAACCATGGGAAGAACCCAGTTTTCGCAGCCCCCAAAAAGGTGGATAACATGTCAAGAACTCCCGAACACCTCTCAGTCCTATCTCTCAATATTAACGGACTTAATTCTCCAATTAAGCAATATAGACTGTCTAGTTGGATTAAAAAGCAAGATCCATCTATCTCCTGCTTTCAAGAGTCACATCTTGCCCATAAAAACAAACGCAATTTCAATGTTAAAGGCTCGAACAAAATCTACCAAGCAAACAGCCCCAAAAAACAGTCGGGAATTGCAATTCAAATATCAGATAAAATAGAATTCAAATTAAAATTTGTGAGAAGAGATAAAGGAGGTCACTACATACTAATTAAGGAATCTCTCCTTCAAGAGGATATCACAATTCTAAATATTTGTTCGCCAAACTACAGAGCACCCAAATTTATTCAAGAAACACTACTTTCCCTCAAATCCCACATAGATCCAAAGACATTAATTGTTGGGGATTTTAACACACCACTCTCCCCACTAGATAGATTAACTCGGCAAAAATTCAACAGAGAAACTGCAGATCCAAACAACTGCATATATCAACTAGATTTAACAGACATCTACCGAATATTTCACCCAGCAGCATCAGAATACATGTTTTCTCAACAGCACATGGAACATTTTCTAAAATAGACCATATTTTAGGCCACAAAGCAAACCTGTCCAAATTCAGAAACTGAAGTTATACCTTGCATTCTCTCTGACCACAAGGGAATAGAATTAGAACTCAACACCAAAAGCCACCAAAGAAAGTCCGGTAACACATGGAGGCTGAACAAAACACTGCTGAATCACAAGTGGGTCATGGAAGAGTTTAGAAATGAAATTCAAATGTTCATGCTATTTAACAAAAATTAGCAGAGAGATTATCTCTCCTCTGGGACACAGCAAAGGCAATACTCAGAGGCATGTTTATAGCTCTGAGTTCCTACATCAACAAATTGGAGAGATCTGAAACCACCAATTTAATGAGACATCTGAATCTCCTTGAAAATGAGCAGCAAGAAAAACCCCAATCAAGTAGACGGAAATAAATAATTAAAATTAATCAGAATTAAAAGAATTAGATTCCAAAAAAAAACTATAGAAAGAATCAACAAAACAAAGAGATGGTTCTTCGAAAAAATTAACAAAATTGACAGACACTTAGCAAATCTTATCAGAAAAAGAAGAGAACACACCCAAATTAATAAACTCAGAGATGAGAATGGAAACATCACCTCAGAAACAACCAAGATTCAAAACAATATAAGGGAATAGTTCTCAAAACTTTATGCTAATAAGCTTGAGAACTTGGCAGAAATGGACCTTTTCCTAGCAAATATTGACATGCCAAAACTAAACAAAGATGAGTTAAACCATCTTTACAGGCACATATCAAGCATTGAAATAGAAACCGCAATAAGAGACCTCCAAGCTAAGAAAAGTCCAGGACCAGAGGGTTTTACAGCAGAATTCTACAAGGCCTGCAAAGCAGAGTTCATACCAATACTCCTCCAACTCTTCAATCAAATTGAAAGAGAAAGTTTACTACCAAACACATTCTATGAAGCCATCATAACCCTCATACAAAAATCAGGCAGGGACTCATCAAAAAGGAGAACTATAGACACATTTCTTTGATGAACATTGGTGCAAAACTTCTCAACAAAATTTTAGCCAATCGACTTCAACAATTCCTCCAAAAATTCATATACCATGATCAAACAGGAATCATTTCAGGGATGCAAAGCTGGTTCAATATATGCAAATCAATTAATATTATTCATCACATCAACAGGAGCAAGGAAAAGAACCACATGGTTTTCTCCATAGATGCAGAAAAAGGATTAGACAAGATCCAACACCTTTTTATGATGAAGGTTTTGGAAAAAAGAGGAATCCATGGAACATTCCTCAATACAATAAAGGCCATATATGACAAACCTACAGCCAGCCTTATAATTAATGGTGAAAAACTACAGCCATTTCCTCTTAACTCAGTAAAAAGACAAGGATTTCCACTCTCTGCACTTTTCTTCAATCTAGTATTAGAATGCCTAGCTACAGCAATAAGACAAGATGCAACATAAAGAGGATCCAAATAGGGAAAGAAGAAAAAAACTCTCCATCTTTACATATGACACGATCTTGTATTTAAAGAATCCCATAGACTCCACTCCCAAATTACTCAAGCTGATTCAAGACTTTGGCAAAGTAGCAGGTTATAAAATTAACCCTCCAAAATCAATGGCTTTTCTGTATGCCAACAATGAGAAAAGTGTGGCTGAAATTAGGAAAGCAACTCCATTTGTAATAGCACCACAAAAAATAAAATACCTAGGAATTAACTGAACCAAAGAAGTGAAGGATTTGTATGATGAAAACTTTAAAAACTTGAAAAAGGAAATCAACACAGAACTTAGAAAATGGAAAAACTCCCATGCTCCTGGATTAGAAAGATTAACATCGTGAAAATGGCAATACTTCCCAAGGCTATCTACAAATTCAATGCGATACCTATCAAAATTCCAATGTCATTCTTCACGGAAAAAGAAGAGACAATCAAAAAATTCATATGGAACAATAAAAGACCCCGTATAGCAAAAACAATCCTCAAAGAAAAAAACACTGCTGGAGGAATATCAATACCAAATTTCAAACTCTACTATAAAGCCATAGTAATCAAAACAGTAATCAAAACTGGCACAAGAACAGACCTCAGGACGAGTGGAAGAGAACTGAAAACCCAGAAATGAACCTACAGACCTATAGCCATCGAATCTTCAATAAGGGAGCTAAAAAAATAGAATGGAAGAAAGACATCCTTTTCAGTAAATGATGCTGGCAAAATTGGTTAACTACTTGTAGAAAACTAAAGCTAGATCCTTATATATCACCCTGCACCAGAATCAACTCCAAATGGATCAAAGACCTCGGAGTCAAAGCAGACACTCTGAAAACATTACAGCATGGAATAGGAGAAACCCTAGGTCTCCTTGGCACAGGCCAAAATTTTCTGAATAAAGACCCAGAAACACAACAAATCAAAGAAAGGTTGGATGAATGGGATTGCATGAAGTTGCAGAGCTTCTGCATGGCAAAGGACATAGCTAGCAAGATCAATAGAAAGCCCACGAATTGGGAGAAGATCTTCACTAGCCATACATTGGACAAGGTTCTCATATCTAAAATATACTTGGAACTCAAAAAATTAAATCTCCCAACAACAAATCCTCAAAGAAACAACTGCCCAATAAATAAGTGGGCTAAAGGCTTAAAGAGAAACTTTAAGAAGGAAGAAGGATGGCCAATAGACACATGAAGAAATGCTCAACGTCCCTAGCAATAAAGAAATGCAAATCAAAACAACATTAAGATCCCATCTCACCACAGTTAAAATGGCAAAATCAAGAACTCTTAACAACAATGGATGGTGGTGGGTATGTGGACACAAGGGAATCTTACTTCATTGTTGGTGGGAGTGTAAACTTACAAACTTACAAACAAGACCACACTAAAGTTACCAGCACAACTATGTGTATTGCAGCACTATTTACTATAGCTATGATATGGAACCAACCCAGATGCTCCTCAGTAGATGAATGGATCAAGAAAATGTGGTGTACATAGACTATGGAATTCTATGCCTCCATCAGAAGGAATGACATTGCCCCATTTGTTAGGAAATGGAAATACTTGGAAAAAATTATATTAAGTGAAGGAAGCCAAGCCCAAAAAACATAGGTCCTATGGTTTCCCGTATTTGCAATATCTAGTGTATGTATGAATCAAGCAGAAAAGGTCAGATAAGGTGATGTTAGGAAAATGAACCCTAAGATATGTATTTAATTTTTTACTTTATTGTACTTGTTTCTAACACATTTATAGGATTATTTCTTTGTTGCTTTGTATGTTCCATCCCCATAGTATAACCCCTGCTTTCACTGTATTTGATGTCGGTATAATTTTTGGAGGGGAAGGGGAAAAACAAGTCGTTTAAATAAGGATACAAGGAGACCCGTTGCAGCAATGAGAAATACAAGTTTTCATGTCAAAATCTAACTTTATAACTTTGGTGGGTGTGGGATTAGGTGGGGGGAGGGGAGAGGCTGGTAATGGATGGGAAGGGTAAACAAAGGTGGAGGCTACAATGCTTGATAAGAAATGTAGTCATTATCTTGCCCATATAATTGTAAACCTTCTGTAAAGTATTTTCACAATAAAATATAAATAAAATTTTAAAAAAGACTTCCCTGTATAAATCATCTAAAGACATCCCTATAGGAAGGTGTCCAAAGATAAATAAGACAAAGCTCATTCTTGGGAGAGACTCTAAACGTGAGAAGACTGTGACAAATGCCTCTATTTAATTATGTATCATGTTTCAATGCAAAATTTTTAATGATAAATGAGTCAATGTCCTAAATTATTGTGTATAATTTTATCATAGATGTGCAAAATGTAAATGGGAATGATAATATAAATAAAATAAACATTAAAAGATTGAATCAAATAAAAAATAAATACAAAATCAATAATGACAATCATAACATGTAATAAACATACATATGTAAGTATATATCATATATTACACATGTATAGAAATACCTTTTCCATTGCAAGACCTTCATTCAGGACATGGGAACTCTAGCCTGAATTTCTTTTCCTCAATGACAGTAAATTTTTCCTTCACCCATGGTATAAAAGAGTTACCTGGATGGTGAGATCAAATCCCACCAATGGTATAAATACTGGCCCCAGTTCCAAGACAGTAACTTAATTTTTTAATGGAAGCAGTTTATTCAGTTTATTCAGTTCCATACTGAACATTAAATAAAAAGCAGTATAGAATTTTGTACATCTATTCAGACATCCTTCCCTTAACCCAAAAGTGCTTCTCGGAATACTACATTGTTTCTGTTTTTGTATGTTTTTATTGTAAAAATGTTGTACAGAGTGGTCACAGTTACATGAGAAAGGTCATGAGTATATTTCGTATTGAGCATTGTTCCCTCCTTCTTTCTTTTCCCCCTATCATCCCTTACCTCCCATCTCCACAACTACTCCCCCTGCCAAGCTCAGTGACTTAATTTTTTAGTTTTGCCTTGGCAAGAGGTTTGAATTCAAGTAGTAGCAAATCTGCACTTCCCTCACATTGCTACAAGTTCCTGAGTTCAAATCCCAGTCTAGAAAGAAAACTGGCATAAATTCAAAACCAGAGAGCTCGATTATTTTTAAATTTAGTTAAATAATCAATTAATTTTTGGCTTTTTTCTTTTCTTTTTTTTTAAGGATGAAAAGAATAGTATTCCTTTAATTATGGTATAATAAATACCTAAGAGTTGGTAGGAATATAGTGTAGGTCATTCAATCATAAATAGGCATCTATGGTGCTTTTTACCAACATATATTTATGTGTATAATACTCTCTGTCTATCCTTTTATCACTGTTTTGGCCAATCCTGGGTCACGATCTCAGCACCTGGGAAACACCTCACAGCTTCATTGGCTAGAGGCTGTTGTGCACACACTCAAGCATTCATGAATTATACCTGATAGGCCCTGAGTTCAGATCCTAGCACTGCTAAAAATTTAATCTCAGAGTATGAAGCCAAGTGTGACACCTGTTTTCCTTTTCAGGGAGACTCCTGGGTGTCAGGCATAATGGATAACACATATACAAATCTGGATGATATGTGATCTTATGTAAACCATGTAATAAATAGTTAGGATTCATCACAGTCAATAAAATAAATGGTAAATTACAAATTCCAAACTCTACTATAAAGCCATAGTAATCAGAACAGCTTGGTATTGGCATAAGAACAGACCTCAGGACCAATGGAATAGAATTGAAAACCCAGAAATGAACCTACAGACCTATAGCATTCTAATCTTCGATAAGGGAACTAAATCAATAGAATGGAAGAAAGACAGCCTCTTCAGTAAATGGTGCTGGCAAAATTGGTTAAGTACTTGTAGAAAACTAAAGCTAGATCCTTATAGATTACCCTGCACCATAATCAACTCCAAGTGGATCAAAGACCTCGAAGTCAAAGCAGACACTATGAAAACATTACAGGATGGAATAGGAGAAACCCTAGATCTCCTTGGCTCAGGCCGAAATTTTCTGAATAGAGACCCGGAAATACAACAAATCAAAGAAAGGTTGGACAAATGAGATTGCATAAAGTTGCAGAGCTTCTGCATGGCAAAGGTCATAGCTAGCAAGATCAATAGAAAGCCTCTGGATTGGGAGAAGATTTTTACTAGCCATACAACGGACAAGGGTCTCATATCTAAAATATACTTCGAACTCAAAAAATTAAATCCTTCAACAACAAATCCTCAAAGAAACAACTGCCCAATAAATAAGTGGGCTAAAGACTTAAAGAGAAATTTCTCTGAAGAAGAAAGAAGGATGGCCAATAGACACATGAAGAAATGCTCAACATCCCTAGCCATAAAAGTATTGCAAATCAAAACAACATTGAGATACCACCTCACTCTAGTTAGAATGGCAAAAATCAAGAACTCTAACAACAACAGATGCAGGAGGGGATGTGGACAGAAGGGAACCTTACTTCATTGTTGGTGGGAATTTAAACTTGTTCAACCACTTTGGAAAGCAGTATGGAGGTTCCTCAAAAGACTTCACATAGATCTCCTCTATGACCCAGCAACCCAACTTTTGGGCATCTTCCCAAATGTTTACAAACAAGACCACACTAAAGCTATCAGCACATCTATGTTATTGCAGCATTATTTACCAAAGCTAATATATGGAACCAACCCAGATGCCCCTCAGTAGGTGAATGGATCAAGAAAATGTGGTATATATACACAATGGAATTCTATGCCTCCATCAGAAAGAATGACATTGCCCCATTTGTTAGGAAATGGAAAGGCTTGGCCAAAATTATATTAAGTGAAATAAGCCAGGCCCAAAGAAACATAGTCCCATGGTTTCCCTTATTTGCAATATCTAGTAGATGTATGAGTCAAGCGGAAAAGGTCAGATAATGTGATGTTAGGAAAATGAACCCTTAGATATGTATTTTAATGTTTTTTTGTCTTTCATGGACGTGTTTTTAAAGCATTTAAAAGATTATTTCTTTGTTGTTTTGTATGTCTCTCCCCCACAGTATAACCCCTGCTTTCACTATATTTGATGTCAGTATAACTTGTGGAGGAGATAGGGAAAAACAAGTCGTTTAAGGATACAGGTGGACCTGTTGCAACAATGAGAATTACAAGTTGTCATGTCCAAAACGAGCTTTACAATGTCGGTGCGGATGTGGGGGTGAGGAGTGTGAGGGGGGAGGCGTGGGAAGGGATGTGAAGGGTAAACAAAAGAGGAGGCTGCAATGCTTGGTAAGAAATGTATGCATTATCCTGCCCATGTAATTGTAACCCCTCTGTACAGTATGTTCACAAATAAAATAAAATAAAATTTAAAAAAATAAATAAATAAACGTTAAATTAATGAAAAATATAAAAAAGTACAATGAATAACCACACCTCACATAATATAGACTGAACATCTGTATGGAAGTTTAATCCTATCTTTAAAATATATATAAAGTGTACGTTTGCCAGGTCAGGGGCTTGAATTCAGGCCTAGGGAACAGGCCTGACTTACTGGTCTTCAAGCACGGTGAGCTTCCCCTTTCCCCACAGTGCAACAGAGTTACCAAGACCCCGGTTTCAAATTCCAGGACTTGCAGACAAGAAAATGGCACACATTCCAAACCAGGGAGCTTCATTAGCATTTTTAATATTTTTTTTAAGTTCAGTTAGCATTTATTTGATACATATTGATTTTATACCATGAGAGGTTTTCAAAAAAGGGGTTTAAACTTTTACATTTCAGCATAGCACATTGGTGTTTCTATTTTGACCATCTGCCCTGAATAGTGAGAACAAAAATAAGGATATCATTTCTCTCTAGAATGTCGGGACGGTTGAATTTATTTCTATTTAGAGTTATTTCTACAATTATAAACTCTCTGCATTTGTGTCATATGAGTTTTCCTCAGTGCCTACCACGACACACACTAGGGGAGTCCTCATAGCACAAAAAGTTTGGTTTCTGAATAAAACCTCACTTCTGTGAGGACAGTAGGTACTTCTAAGTATTTTGGGAATAAACTGGATTGTTAAATGAAAAACGAAAACAATGGGACTGTGATGTATCTCAGTAGTGGAGTACTTGCCTAAAGAGCATAAGACCCTGGCAGAAAAGGTTCCTAAATCTCAGGATTTTAGAATTTTATGATCTGCAAGAACAAACTTCTTTTTTTTACTTATTTTTTGGTCCTGGGGCTAGAACTCAGGGGTTATCCCTGTGCTCTTCAGCTCAAGGCGAGTGATCTGCTACTTCATTCACAGCACCACCTCGGTTTTCTAGTAGTTTATTGGAGATAAGAGTCACTCGGACTTTCCTGCTGGGCTGACTTTGAACCACCAACCTCAGATCACAGCTTCCTGAGTAGCTAGGATTATAGGCATGAGTCTCCGGTGCCAGGCACGAACAAATTTCTTAAAGATTGATTCTGAGAAAAGAAACTTGGAATAAACTTTTAGTATAAATAATTTATAATGCCATGTTTAAGGCACTAATTCAGAAATATTTATTCATTGGCTGGTTTCTTATTTTATTTAAAGATATATATATATATATATATATATATATATATGCATTATTAATATATATGCATATATATTTTTAAAAACATAGCTTAGAAGTGCACCTAAGAGCTTATGTGCTCATGAAAAGTTATACAACTGCACAAGCTTCATTTTTTTTCATTTGGTTGGTACTTTAAATTAGGTGGGATTTGTGTATTGTCTTTTTGTTCTCTGTTTTTGGAGGATTTCTCTCCCTTTTATCCCCCTAACTCCTCTCCTCACATTTGAACACAGCTTGCTTTTTCTTGGCTTCATTGTTCATAGTTGATTTTCTACCACTTCAGCTATGCCTGTAGCCTGGCATTTGCCAGTTAATTGGAACTGATATCTCTCAGGCTATTCTGCATTCATTGGCTTTGAAATTTCATCTTCAGTTCTCAGCCTCCTGAGTAGTTACAGATGTGAGCCACTGTGGTGCCTAGGGATAAATTAGACTTTGGTTGGTGTATTATTTTTGTTTTTCTAAGCATGGGATCATCTACTATAGTATTTCTCTTAATGTCCTAGGTCTGAAGTAAGATATAATACATATGTAAATCTGTATAATTTTCATAAGATGTAGTAAATTTAATATTTGTTATAAGTGTAATAATAGTCAGTAAATATAATTAATAAATAATACAAAAAACAGTATGCAGTAAACATAAGTATGTAGATATTAATCATTTCAAATGTGGATGAAAATTAATTTACAGGGCTGGGAATTGAATTCAGGCCTAGGGAACAGGCTTGGATTGCTTGTATTCAAAGAGTGAGTTTCCCCATTCCCCACAGTGCATTAGAGATTCCCAGACTCCAATTTCAAATCCCAGGCCTGGCAGAAAAAAAAAAATGAGCATGCATTCCAAGTCAGGGAGCCCCATTAGTATTTTTAATATTTTTGAAATTTATTTTATTTTATTTTCTATATATTTTAATATTTTATTTATTTATTTATTTATTTATTTATTTATTTATTTAGCCTTGAAGTTTGGTCGTGGCAACTCTGCCTCAGCTTCCATCACCCTAGCCTGGGTTGGTGCAGCCTCTGGACACACACCCCATCCTGGGATCCTAGGCCTCAGGGGCTGATAGGAAAAAAAAAAAGTGAAAATGGCATGGAAAAATAGCCAAGAATTGTGAACATTTAGAGGTTTCTTGGTTTTCCTTCCTTGCATGGTGACTATCCAGGGTACGAATGACAAAACTGCAACCTGTAGGTCACCCGGCATTGCTGTCAGCTGGCTCTCAGTGAAGCCATAGGCTTCTGCACACCTAGGCCCAGAGTTTGAATCCCAGTCATGACATTTACACAGGGATGGAGAGCCTAAGAAACTATTGCCTGTACATAGGAACACCAGAGAAATGTGGTCAATGTCATGGTTGGATGAGTAGTTTGTCAATTAGTCTAGCAAAAATTAAATCCAGTATTCACAAGATGTGGATTGATTTTAATTTATAGTTTATTATGTATTAAAAATTGTGTGTGTGTGTGTGTGTGTGTGTGTGTGTGTGTGTGTGTGTGTGTGTTTTGTCAGTAGCGGGGACTGAACTCTGGGCCTGGGCGTTGTCCCTCAGCTTTTCAGCTCAGGGTTAGGGCGGTACCATGTGAGACACTGTGCCATTCCCTGCTTTTTTTGACCATGTGTTTGCTGAGGAATCGAATTTGGGACTCTTGCATGCAAGATAAGCACTCTCCCACTGAGCCACCTTCCCATCCCCTAAAATAATACTTTTGATTAAATGGAGTCCTTACTAAATACCTGAGAATCACTAGGAAGGTAGTATATGTCATTGAATACTAGATAAACATCACTGGCAGTATCTAAATATATATTTATTTGTATACCACCATTTGCATAGAAATATACTGCTATTTTGGCCAAACCTGTATCTCCATCCTAGGTCCTGGGATCTACCTGGCACCTGAATGTGCTAGAGGCTGCCGTGCTGACACTCACCCATTCGTGAATTCGGCCTCTAGGCCCTCATTTCAGGTCCCAGCATTGCTAAATGTCTTCCTGGAGTAAGATTGCAAGTGTGATACCTGTTTTCCTTTTCTTTGCAAGTGCTGGGTGTCAGGTATGATGTTTATAATATGTCTGCAAAGCTACATCCTATGGAATAGATTTGAATGAATGTAATAAATGTTATAGGTGCACTCACAGTCCATAAAATAAATGGTAAACAAATAAATATATACTAAAATATAATGAATCATTCCAACAAACAAGATATAGACTGAATGTATGGATATAATTATAAATGATATAATAAAAATGTGTATAAATGTTATGTTCTCCAAGGCTCAGGATTGAATTCAGGCTTAGGTAACAGGCCTGAATTCCTTGTCTTCAAGGGAGGAGAGCTTCCCTTTTCTCCCATCCCCTGCCCCAAGTGCATCAGAATTACCCAGATCCCAAGGTGACATCCCTGGCCTGGTAGACAACAAAATGTCACAAAATCCATGACAGGGAGCTTCAATAGTGTTAATTAATTAATTTATTTATTAATTTTTGCCTAGCATGGGGTTTGAACTCAGTTTGTGGCAACTTCTCCTCAGTTTCCCTCACCCTAGCCTGGGATGGTGCAGCCTTTGGACCCACAGCCCATCCTGTGGTCCTAAGCCTCAGGGGCTCACAGGAAAAGAAAATGAAAACAGCACCACAAAAAAAGCCACAAACTGCAGACGGTCAGCAGATTCTGTTTTCCTTCCTTGCACATTGACCATACTGGATGTGAATCATATGGCTGCAACTTGTAGGTCATCTAGCATTTCTGATGGCTGGCTCTATCAGTGAAGCCATAGGCCAATGTGGACACTAGGCCCTGAGTTTGAATCCCAGTCATGCCACTTACAAGGGACTGAAGTGCCAAAGAAACTATTGTTTGTCCATAGGAACACCAGAGGAATGTGATTAATGTCATGGTTGGATGAGTAGTCCGTCAATCAGTCTTGCATAAAATTAGACCCAATAATCACTGGACAGGAATTGAATTTAATTCATAGTTTATTAGGCATTAAAAGAATACTATTGATTAAATGGACTGTCAAATTCTCTATCTTGGTGTGTGTGTGTGTATGTGTGTGTGTGTGTGTGTGTGTGTGCGTGTGTGTTTGTGTGTGTGTGTGTGTGTGTGCGTGTGCCAGTCCCAGTGTTTGAATTCAGGGCCTGGATGCTATCCCTGATCTTTTGTGCTCAAGACTAGCACTCTATTACTTCAACCACAGCTCTACTTCTGGCTTTTTGGGTGTTTAATTGGAGAAAAGAGTCTCATATAGACTTTCCTGCTTACATTTGGCATCCTCAGATCTCAGCTTCCTTTGGAGCTAAGATTAAAGGGGTGAGCCAACAGCACCTGCCCTCTACCTGTTACCCATAACCTTGGCCCTCTTCTAAGTCTCAGTAGAAAATGTCTCACCATGCTCACTTTTTTTTTGGCCAGTCTTGTGGCTTGAACACAGGGTCTGTGCATGTCCCTGAGCTTTTGCTCAAGGTTAGCACTTTTATTGCTTAAACCAGTTTCACTTTTGGATTTTTCTGTTTCTGTGGTAGAGAGGAATCGAACTCAGGGCTTCATGTGTGCTAAGTAAGCACTCTACCAGTAAACCACATTCAAAGCCCAAGGCTTACTTCTAATGGGAGTTATGACGGTGGGATTTATTGGATTACCCCTTTTGGCACAGAAATTGCTGGCTATTTTCTATCTTTCCCAGGAATTGGGACCAGCCTGAGACTCGGCAATGAGGAATGATGAATGAGTTATGGCAGCAGCCCCCAGAGGCCTAGGCTCACATCCTACAGAGGGATAGAGGATATGGAGTCACAACCTTGGACAACTCCTACAGCCTAAGAATTGTGGTTTCCCTTGAGAAGTGCCAGGACATAATTTACCCGTTGTACATACCAGTTGCACACACCAGCCCACTCAAAGCTTTCCTGGCTTCAGTTCTTAAACTGCAGTGAAGGATGCTTGTTCAAGATGCCTGCTCAGACTTAGTACTCTCTGAGAGCTTGTTCCAGCTTGCCCAGTTTGGGGGGCTGGGCATGGGCAACCTGCTCAATGCCCACTATCCAGGCCCTGTCCCTGAGTGCTTTTGATCAAGGGTAGTGCTCTGCACCTTGAGCCATGGGCCACTCAGGATTTTTTTGTTATTATTTTGTTTGGATTTCCTGTGATTTCTTAAGAACTATGAATGTCGAGGTCTTTCCTACCCAGGCTGAATTCAAATTTGCATCTCAGCCTCCTGAGGATCTAGGATTACAGGCAAGAGCCACTGACACCTGGCTTCCTTTTCTTCTTGTTGTTCTTTTTTTTCATGACAATCTGAAATCTTCACGGTGTCATTCCAATGGTTTGCAGTCCCAGGCCTGGAATTCCAATTCTAGGACGGCCACCCACAAATGGAGGGAGATCCTGACTAACTCATTCCTATTCATGTGAATGCTAATAGAACATTTTAAAAATAATAATTAAATTTTCAGTTAATTCATGACTCTATTTTAGAGTGCCACACAAAAATTATTGAATTTATATCTTCCATTCTAGCACCATGGTATGATAAAGGATATTGACTGAATTTTTTATTAATGATTTTATAAGTATTAGATGATGATACTTCATTAAATGGAAGCATAATTTAATGACTAATAATTTGTAAAAATATATAATTTAATAATATCCTCACATTCCGTCTGTCAGTATATATATATATATATATATATATATATATATATATATATATATATATATATATATATACATATATGGCACTACTGTGGATTGATCACAGGTCCTCAGAATGTCCTGGCAGCTCAGTTTTCTGGAGGCTGGTGGGCTAAGACTGTTACCCCGTTTATGGATTGGGTATTGTAGGCCGTGTGTTGAAATCCCAGCATGGCCAATAATGTATTCATGGAGTAACAAGCCAATTTTGACACATTTTTTTCCTTCTCTGTGAAAGCACTGGGTCTCAGTATATGTGATATGATGTAATAAAATAAATGTTTTTGTGTAATAATACTAAATAAATAAGGGTAATAAATGTCATATGGAATAAACCCATGTATGTAAATAGAACTCATATATGAGTATTATTTTTTCCAGTACTGGGACTTCAGTTCAGGCCCTTGGAACATTTCTGAACTTCTTGTCTTCAAGGACGGTGATCTTCCCCTGAATCCACAGTGCCACAGAGTTACCCAGACCCTGATTTTAAATGCCAGGCCTGCCAGTGAAAAGGTGCAAATTCCAAGCCAATGCCTTATTATTATTATTGTTGTTGTTGTTGTTGTTATTGTTATCATTATTATTAGTATTTGGTTTTAGGCAAAGCACCGGGCTTGAACTCAAGTCTTGGCATCTCTGCCAAAGCCAATCCTGGGAGCCTAGGTCCTGAGTTCAAATCTCAGGGCTGGCAAAAAAATAAAAAGTAAAAGTATAAAACTGAGAAGTTCAATCCAGTCGTTTTACTTTTCTTTTTCCTTTGTATTGTACCATCCTGGGTCTACATAACAATTCCCAGACAATATACATGACCTTATATTGCTGATGTTTGGTGGGCTATTAGGGAAGCCAAGTGGAAATCAGCAACTTAGGCCTGAAGTTTGAATCCCAGGACTCCCACTAATGAATGGCTGGCGGGAGATTCTAAGAAACACTTTCCAGTGCTGGGAAGGTGGCTCAGTGGTAGAGCGCTTGTCTTGCATGCTAGAGGCCCTGGCTTCGATTCCTTAGCACCACATAAGCAAAAAGAAAAAAGCCGGAAATGGCGCTGTGGCTCAAGTGGTAAAGCACTAGCCTTTAGCTGAAGAGCTGAGATACAGCAACCAGGCCCAAAGTTCAGGCCCCAGGACCGGACCCCCCCCAAAATATTAAAAAAATAATTATTAAAATAAAAATTTAAAAACGAAATGCTTTCCAATAGACATCTGTACTAATAGAATGTTGTAAGTGTAACAATTACATTAGTAGTTAGTGTACGATTATATTAAACATTATACACAACAATTATACTACATTGACTAATTTTCAATTAATATTTTATTATGTATTCAATCATGATACTTAAAAAAGGAAGGAATAATTTAAATGGCAATATTTGGTAGAAATATCATATATGAAATTTCATAATTTACAGACATCTCTCGTTAAATAAATCTACATCTATCTATCTATCTATCTATCTATCTATCTATCTATCTATCTATCTATCTATCTATCTATCTATCTTTCTTTCTTTCTTTCTTTCTTTCTATCTACCAATCTACACATTTATCTGTTTATGCACTTGTCACTACTCGGGCTCAGTGGTAAGAGTGCTCGCCTAGTAAGTACGACGCCCTTGGTTCGATTCCTCACTACTATGTGCATAGAAAAATCCAGAAGTTGTGCTGTAGTTCAAATACTCGAGCACTAGCTTTAGGCATAAAGGCTTAGAGACTGTGTCTAGACCCTTACTAAAGACCCAGGACTGGCACCAAAACAAAACAAAACAAAACAAAAAACGAAAAGATAGAATTTTCTGACTGCAACCATATAAGGATAGGGCTGAAAATACCTCATCACAGAGCAAGCTGGGAGTCTACTGCTGACATTTGCCATCTAACCTGAATTAGCCAGAGGTAAACCGCTGCAACCCAGTTCCATGGACTAGATGCTGCTGGCTTGCTCATGCTGTCATCTAATATACTCGGGGGCTGAGATCTGACACTGGTGGGTTTAAAACCCAGCCCTGGCAGAAAGTCTGTGAAACTCTGAGCTGTGGCTTAAAGTGGAAGAGTTCTAGCCTGATCAAAAGACCTTAGAACAGTACCCCCAACATTTCAGTGCAATCCCCGTGGCTGACTGCCCCCCCCAAAAAAAACCCTCACTTCTCTAAAATCTAAATTTGGACTGTTTGTGGTTTGTTTCTGAAAGAATGGTGATACTGATGAAAGCACCCTAATTCTAATGATATTATGTGGGTTACAGCTATGTGATAAATCTTTCATGAGTTGTGTGCTGAGACTTTCATGGGCTACATTTTTTCATTTTTTTCACCTGGTTCTTGTAAGAGCTCCACAAGTAAGATGATTGTGCAGATGAGAAATTTGTGGCTCAGATATGTCCTCATGTCAGGGCCAAAATTATGTATGTACCTAACTATAGTGAGTTGTCTCCTGCAGACAATTGTTTTGGTTTATGTTTCTTGATCATGAACCTTGAATTCAGGGCATAGCCACTGGCAGTTACCAGTGGGTGTCATGGGTAGCGCCCTACCACGTGGAGCCAAGGACCCCCTTGCAACAGAGTGTTACAGTCTAGGCGTGTAGTAGGTGAGGTCTGTCATCCTGCTTACTCAGGAAGCTGAAATCTGACGATCTGGGTCCAAAACTATCCCAGAAAAAAGGTCCCATGAGACTATTATCTCCTATTCACCACTTAGAAACTTGAAGTGGAAATTAGTTGCTGCTGACTCGTGTCTGTCATCCTAGGTACTCAGGACACTGAGAGGTGAGGGTCACGGTCCAAAGCCAGCCTGGGCAAGAAATTCCTTGATAAGCTTCTCTCCAGTGACCCACCAAAAACCTCAAGCGGTGCTGTTTTTCAAGTGGTAGAGTGATTGGCTTCAGCTAAAGAGCTCAAAGACAGCACCCAGGCCTAGACTTAAATTCCTCCAACTTCCAACAAAAGAAAGAACGAAACCTGAAGTAGAGTGCTGGGAATGTGTCTTAGGAGTAGAGTGCTTTGCATGTATGAATCCCTGGGTTTGATTCCTTAGTACTACACTAGAAAAAAGCCTGAAGTGGCTGTGTGCCTCAAGTGGTAGAGTGCTATCCTTGTACAGGGGAAACTCAGGTGCAGTGTTTAGGTCCTGAGTTGAAACTCCAGGACAAGTATATGAACACATATACACACACCAATACCAGAAGTGAAGCGCTGACACCAAATGATAAAGAACTGAGATTCTGCTCTGAGCTCATGGTTAGTACCCAGGTCCTGTGTTCAACTCTGAAACACAGCCACCCAGGGTCCCACTAAGATAGGTCAAAGTTTCAAAATCTGATGAGTTTCACAAGCCCTAGATGACAGGAAGCATAGTGATAATACACATGTGCTATGATTTAGCAAGTTTCTGGAAACCCAAGGAGGCATCATTGCCAATAATGAATCATTTCATTAGGTTCGGCTTGCTAGTCGTCTGCCAGAAGGACCCTTGAATTAATTGTAGCAGGTTATTTCAACACTGAAACATAGTCTAACAAAGACAGGATAAGTGCAGGGAAATGGGCCTGCCACGGGAGGTGGCACAAATGAAGTTTTCCTGTCACAACAGAGCTCTCGGCAGAGAGATAGCTTGAGGTACAAAGAGGCCTTTTTCTCCTGGCCTTCAGAGCCCACCCACACTCCTCACTAATTGGCCTAGAAGGAATATTTTAAATCACTCAGCTGTACAGGAGTGAAGCATGTTCCAACAATGAGGAAGACTTCTTCCAGCAGTCCCCAATGTGGAGAAAACCTCAGCCAACAATGGGAACAGTGAGAGGAGCCCCAGAAGATGCACTGTCTCTGTTCTATGAAATCATTTTATTCAAAGCAAATTTCCTAGCTGGATACCTTTCATCGTAGGAACTCTATACCTTCACAAATAGAAATACATACATACATACATACATGGGGAGACAAGTTGTTACTGGCCTTTTTTTTTTTGGCAGGTCTGGGTGTTTTACTAAGAGCATAGGCAATGTTTCTGAGCTCCTTTTGCTCAAGGGTAGCGCTCTGCCCTTGAGTCATAGTCCCATTCATGGGAATTTTTTTATTCCTGTAATCCCTCAGAAATAAGAGTGTGGTGGAATTTCCTGTCCTGGCTGAATTCAAACTGGTATTCTCTACCTCTCAGCCTCCTGAAGAGCTAGGATTACACGTAGGATCTACTGACACTTTGCTTTCTTTTCTTCTCATTCTTTTCTTTCATCCGGACAGTCTGAAATCTTCACAGTGTCATTCCAATCGTTAGCATTTTGAAGTAAAATACCCAGGCCTGGAGTTGAAGTGCCTGGACTGCCACCTATAAATGGAGGGAGATCTTGAGGAAATCATTCCTATCCATGGGAATGCCTAATGGAATGTTATAAAAATAACAATTAAATTTGCAGTTAGTTCATGATTCCCTTATAGAATGCCACACAAAAAGTATTGGATATTGTCTTCCATTCTAGCACCATGGTATGATTCTCCAAATTAAGGAATACTGACTACTTTTACATTAACGCTTTAATAAGTATTCAACCATGATATTTCATTTCATTAGAAGGAGGCATAATTTAATAACTAATAATTCATAGTATATGTAATTTAATATCCTCACATTCTCTCTCTCATATACATAGCAAACTACACATCTATCTATCTATCTATCTATCTATCTATCTATCTATCTATCTATCTATCTATCTATCTATCTATCTATCTATCTACCTATCTATCTATCTATCCATCTATCTATCCGCCACTAATATTGCTTGATCACAGGTTCTCAGAAATGGCTGGCAGTTCAGTTTGCAAAGGCTTTTCTTTTACAACTTACCCATTCATGATTTGTGCACTGTGGGTGTGAGTTCAATTCCCAGCATGGCCAAAAGTTTATATGTGGAGTCAGATGCCAATTTTAACTCATTTTTTTCCTTCTCTGTTAAAGTCCTGGGTCTCTGTATTATGTATAATCTATATGCAAATAAATCTATGTCATAAGATGTAATAAATGAAATAAATGTTATATATGTAATAATACTAAATAAAATAAATAAAAATAAAGGTAATAAATGTCATATGGAGTAAACACATGTATGTAAATAGATCTCATGTGTGAATAATATTTTTTCCAGTGCTGGGGCTTGAATTCAGGCCCTGGAAACTGGTCTGAAATTCTTGTCTTCAATGATGGTGGGTTTAAGCCTTTCAACAATGTGCCTTTCAGAACCTTGTAGGATGCAAGTTTATAATGCTAGAATCTGAGAGGCTGGGATTATGGATGTGCTACACTTGAACCTTGAGGTCTGACTCCAAATCTACTGTACATCAGCATTCATTTTCCAAACCATATTCTCATAAATAGCAAATAGGAAAATTACTTTGATTATCCCTCACTCTTTTTCCAGTGTGTGTCTCAAACTGAAGCCTGGGCACTGTCCGTGAGCCATTCAGCTCAAGGCAAACACTCTACCACTTGACACACAGTGCCACATGGGTTTTTTTTGATGGTTCATTGGAAGTAAGAGTCTAACAGGCTTTCCTTCCTTAGGCTGTCTTCAAACTGTGATCTTAAGATCTCAGCCTCCTGAGAAAGCAGGTTTCCAGAGCCACTGGAATCTGGCGTATTGTTTTGCCAGACCTGGGGCTTCAAATTAGGGCCTGGGTACTGTCTTTGAGCTTCTTTTTCTCAATGCTAGCACTCTACCACTTGAACCACACCACAGCATCTGGCTTTTTCTGAGTATGTGGCACTGAGGATTCAAACCCTGGCATTCAAGCATGCTGAGCATGCTCTCTATCACTAAGCTACTTTCCCAGCCCCAACCTTACGATTTTATCCCTCAACTTGCCTATCCACAAGAAAAGGCTTCTGAGTATAAATCATCTAAACAAATCCCTATAGGAAGTTGTCCAAGATAACTAAGACAAAGCTCATACTAGGGACATACTCTAACCATGTGATGACTTGACAAATGCCTCCATTTAATTATGTATCATGTTTCAACACTTAATAAAGTATTAATGAAAATGAGTCAATGTACTGAATTATTGTGTATAATTTTATAATATATGTACACAACATAATAAATATTATATGTATAATAATACTAAATAAATAAACAATTAAATGAATAAAAATTACATAAAAAACCAATAATAATCATAATATGAAATAAACATACATATGTACCTATATATATTATATTACACATGTATACAAATATTTTTTTCAATTGCTGGGCCTTAATTCAGGCCCTGGGAACACTAGCTTGAAAATCTTTCCCTCAAGGACAAGGAGCTTAGCCTTCACCCAAGGTGCAAAAGAGTTACTTGGAGAGTGAGCTCAAATCCCAGCAATGGCAGAAATACTGGCCCCAGTTCCAAGACAGTGACTTAATATTTGTAACAGAAACAGTTACGTTGATTAAGTTCCATACTGAACACTGAAAAAAATCAGTGTAGAATTTTGTACAGCTATTCAGACATCCATCCCTTATCCCCAAAGTGCTTCTTGAGCACTACATAATTTTTTGTACGTTTTTCATTTAAAAATGTTGTACAGAGGGGTCACGGTTACATGAGCAAAGTAATGAGTACATTTCCTATTGAGCATTGTTGCCTCCTCGTTTGATTTTCCTCTACCATCCCTTCCCTCCCATGTTCACAACTAACTTCCCTTCTGAGGTCAGTGACTTAATTATTTATTTTTGGCTTGGCATGGGGTTTGAACTCAAGTAATGGCAACTCTGAGCCTTCCGTCACATTGCTACGGATTCATCAAGACTCTGAGTTGAAACCCCAGGCTAGGAAAGAAAACTGGAAGAAATTCCAAACCAAGGAGCTTTATTATTTCAATTTAGTTAGTTAGTTGGTTAATTAATGAATTAATTAGTTAATTAATTTTGCTAACCACGGGGCTTGAACTCAGGTCATGACAACTCTGACTCAGCTTCACTCTCCCTAGGATGGGGTGCAGCCTCGGGACCCAAAGCTGATCCTGCGACCCTAGGCCCAGAGGGTTTGCAGGAAGAAAAGAAAAGCAGAACAGCACAAAAAGTGGGGAGCTGTAGTGGGCTCAGGGTTTTACAAGTTTTTCTTTGCATGGGGACCATCCTGGGTCTGAATGACATGGTTTCAAAGTGGACCTGGCCTGCCATTGCTGATGGATGGCAGGCTATCAGGGAAGCCATAAGCCAACATGTCAACATAGGCTCTGGGTTCAAATCCTAATCCTTACACACTAATAGCAGGAGATCACAAGAGATTCATTCCTATGCATAAGAATACAGATTGAAAGAGTAGTTCATGCATTTGTCTAGTCTAAAATTGGATGCAATAATCCTAGGATGCTGATTGACCTTAATTAATAGTTTATTAAGCATGAAAACAATAATATTTTTTCAATGGAGATATAATAAATACCTAAAAGTTGGTAGAAATGTAATAGATGTCATTCAGTCATAGATAGACAGCTCTGGAACTCTTTACCAATATATATTTATTTGTATACCACCTTCTCCAATCCATGTATTGCTGTTTTGGCCAAACATGGGGCTTGATCTCAGTGCATGGGAACAACCTCACAGTTTAATTGGCTAGAGGCTTCTGTGCTCACACTCATCCAATCATGAATTGGGCCTGCTAGGCCCTGAGTTCAGATCCCAGCACTGCCAAAAATTTAATCTTTGAGTAAGAAGCTGAGTGTGATATATGTTTTCCTTTTTTGGGAGAGTCCAGGGTGTCAGACATGATGGAGAACACATCTACAAATCTAGATGGGATGTAATCTGATGTAAACAATGTAATAAATTGTATAGGTGTCATGAAATTCAATGAAGTAAATCGTAAATAAATGCATAAAAAAGAAATAAAATGAATGACCACACTAAACATGATATGGACTGAACATCTGTATGGAAGTATAAATCCTACCACACCAAACACGGTATCTACTGACCATCTGTATGGAAGTATAAATCCTATCTTTAAAATGTATATACGGAGTATGATTTCCATGCCTGAGGATTGAATTCAGCCCACTCCCATGAGAAAGCAATGGTGGGAAATCCTGAGATACAGGAAAAGTCATGGAATGCGATTGATATCATCGAATAAGTAGTTAATGCATGATGTGACTAGGAAATGATAGGCAAGACTCATGGGGTATCACTTATTTGTAAAGCAGTGTTGATTAAGCATGACAATAATCATCATAGTCATGAAATGAAGGCATCTGGAAAGATCCAAAAATCAGTAGACACATGGTAGATTGGATTCCATCACAGGTTATCATCTCTCCTATTCTATACAATTGTGTACTTATTTGCATACTACCTTCAACTTATGAATGGATGACTGCTGTGTGCCCTCCCCCCACACCCTCACCTGGGGGTCCATCTCAGGTCCTGGGAACGGCCTTACTCCTTAGTGGCTCACATTCGTCAATTGGGTCTGCTGGTCCCCGAGTTGAGATTCCAGCAGTGCCAAAAGATTCATCCTGATGTCAGAAGCCAATTGTTGCACCTGTGTTCTTTTCCTGTGCAAGTCCTGGGTCTCAGCTAGGATGAAGAATGCATGGGCCACCATGTGGCCACGGAAATAGGGTGTTATCATGTGAGCCCAGTTATACCTGTCATCATGTACTGAAGAAAATACACAATACATCCATGGATAGCATACAAAATAGAATAACTACACTAAATGCACAATGCAGTCCACACATAGATTTGAGTATACATCCCATGTTTAAATGATGCATTCAGGACAATTGTGCCCCCCCCCCGGTGCTCTATCTTTGTTCCTGGGAACCGACCAGCTCCTTAGTGGCTCACAGTCTGGTGTGATCACGTGTACCCATTGGGCAGTTGGACCTCTTAGGCCCAAAGTTCAAATCCCAGCACTGCCAAAATTCACCCTGATGTGAGAAGCCAGTCATTGCACAAATTTTCCTGTGCTGTGTAAGCCCTGGGTCTCAGCTAGGATGGAGAATGTATACGGAACTCTATAGTCATGGGAATAGTTTGTCATCCAGGTCACCACAGTTATATCTGTTATCCTATACTCAAGAAAATACACAATACATGAATGAATAAGACACAAAATAAAAGAATGGCTACACTGAATGCAAGATGCTGCCCATCCATGTATGGAAATATAGATCCTCTGTTTAAATGATGAATTTATGACTATATTGGCCCCAACCAGGGCTTCATCTCAAGTCCTAGGAATGGCCTACCTCCTTAGTGCCTCACAGGCTGGTATGTTCACCATGACCCATTCACCAATTGAGCCTGCTAGGCCTTGAGTTCTAATCCCAACACTGCCAAAAGATTTACATTGATTTGAGAAGCCAATCGATCCACCCGTTTTCCTGTCCAATGAAAGTACTGGGTCTCAACGAGGATGGAGAATTCTATATAGACAACTCTATAACCATTCAAATGGGTTGATATCCATGTCAGCATAGTTATATCTATCACCATACTCAATAAAATACACAATACATCCATGAATAAGACACAAAATAAAAAGAATAATTACACAGAATGCAAGATGCATACCATACTTGTAGGTAAAGAGAGATCCTATGTTTGTTATTTTGTCCAGTGCTGGGGCTTCAAATCAGGCCCTGGACCAGGCCTGACATTGTAGTCTTCAAGGATGGTGAGATTTCCCTTCCCCCAAAGTGCAACAGAGTTACCCAGACCTCAGTTCAAATCCCAACACTGACAAAAGATTCATTCTGTTGTCAGAAGCCAGTCGTTGAACATGTTTTCCTCTCCTGTGAAAGTCCTGAGCTTCCACTCGGATGTAGAATGCATAGGCAACCCTATAACTATGGGAACAGGTTGTCATCCATGTCCACATAGTTATACCTGTCACCATACTCAGTAAAATACACAATAACTCCATGAATTCGACACAAATTAAGAAGTGCACCGAATGCAAGATGCTGTCCACACAGGTATGTAAATATAGACCCTATATTTAAATTATGAATTCATGACTATCTGGACCTCCCTGGGACTTGACGTCAGGTCCTGGGAATGGCCTATCTGTTTCATTGCTGACAAGCTGGTGTCCTCACCTTGACCCTTTCTCCAATTGGGCCTGATAGGCTCTGAGTTCAAATCCCAACACTGCTAAAAGATGAATCCTGATGTGAGAAGCCCATCGATTCACCTATTTTCCTGTCCTGTGAGAGTCCTGAGTCTCAGTTTGGATGGAGAATGCATAGGAAACCCTATAGCCAGGGCAATAGGTTGTCTTCCATGTAAGCACTGTTATATTTGTTACCTTACTCAGTAAAATACACAATTACATAAGACAGAAAATAAGGAGAAAAAGTACTCCAAAGGCAAGATGCTGTCCAAACATACATGTAAATATTGATCCTATGTTTTAATTATTAATTTATGACTATCGTGACCCACCCTGGGGATCAATGTCAGATCCTGGGAATGACCTAACTCCTTTGTTGCTCACAGGCTGGTGTGGTCACTTTGAACTATTCACCAATTGGTCCTGCTAGGCCCTGAGTTCAGATCCCAGCACTACCAACAATTGGATCATGCAGTAAGAAACCAAGTGTGAAAGTTTTTTCCTTTTCTCTGAGAGTCCTGGGTGTTAGGCATGATGGAGAACACGTCTACAAATTTAGATTCCATGTGATAGGATGTCATCAATATAATAAAGGGAATGGGTGTCATCATAGTAAAATCAATGGTAAATAAATGAATAAAACAAAAAGTACAAGGAACAACCACACCAAACGTGTATGGACTGAACATCCATAGGTAAGTAAAAATCCTGCATTTTCAATGTATATAAATAGCATGTTTTCCAAGGCTGGGGCTTGAATTTTGACTTAGAGTACAGGCCTGACTTTCTTATCTTCAAGTACGGTGAGCTTGCCCTTCTAAAGCAGTGCTGCAGATTTACCCAGAACTTGAGTTCAAATCCAAAGCCTGGCAGAAAAACGGGGTGAATTGCAAGCCAAGGAGCTAATTTCTTTTCATTATTTTTTGCTCAGTAGGGGCTTTGAACTCAGGTTGTGGTAACTCTGCCTCAGCTTCGACACCCTATGCTGGGGTGCAGCCACTGGACATACAGTAGATCCTGAGATCCTAGTTCCCTAAGCCTTGTGTGGCAAAAATGTACAGAAAAAATGCAGCAAGATGGCCTTTTTATGTTTTCTTCCTTTGCACGGTGACCCTCCTGGGTCTGAATGACACAGTTGCAAAGGGTACTTCACCTTGCATTGCTGAAGGTTGTCAGACTATTGAGGAAGTCATAGGTCCACGTGGGAATGTAGGCCTTGATTTCAAATCCTAGTCCTGACACCAATCAATGGCAGGAGATACTAAGAGACTCGTTCCCATCCATGGGAATAACAAGGTAATATTATCAATGTCACAGTTGAATGAATTGATGGTGAATGATGCTCCTATAAAATTAGACAGCATCATTTCAGAAGACTGATTTTATTTAATATTTATGAAGCATTAAAATAATACTATTACTTACAGAATGTGATAATTTCAGGATATTGATTGATTTAGTTAATAGTTTAAGAATGTAAACAATAACATTAATTATATGGAGGTATTATAAATATCCAAGAATTGGTAGGAATGTAGTCTATATAACCGAATAATGTATAGACATCTCTGACACATTATAAGGATATATATTTATTAGTGTACTACCATCTGCATGTCAATCTGTTCATATTTTGTCAACCGCTGGGGCTCGATCTCAGGTACTCGGAACTGCCTGTCAGCTCAATTTGCCACAGGATGCCAGGCTGACACTCACCCATTCATGAATTGGTCCTTGTAGGATGTGAGTTCAGATGCCAGCACTCCCCCAAAATGAATCTTGTATTAAGAAGTTGATGCTGACACGTTTCCTTTTCTGTGAAAGTCCTGGGTGTCAGGAAGGACGTGCCATACATATGCAAACCTATATCCTATGTAATCAATGTAATCACTGTTCTATGAGTCATAATAGTCAATAAAATGAGAAGTCAATACATGAATAAAACAAAAAATAAAATAAAAAACTACACTGAATGCAATATAGAATCAACATATGCATATAAATATAAATCATATATTTAAAATGTACACAAATAGGATGTTTTCTAGTGGTGGGCATCGATTTCAGGCCTAAGGAACAGACTTTGAATTTCTTGAATTCAAGGAGGCAAGCTTCCCCTTTCTACACAGTGCAACAGCAGGGATCCCTAGGCCATCAGTTCAAATTCCAGTCCTGGCAGAAAAAAAAATAGCATCTCCATGCTATGTGATGCCCAATTCGTAGGTATTTCATTTGGCCTCCATTTAATGAATGTGATTGTTTAAATGCTTCATAAATTATTAATTAATATCGACCAGTGTCCTATAATGTAATTGTGTATAGTTTTATCCTCAAATCATTCAAGTACTGCCCATTTAATCATGATATACATCACATTCCTTTGGTAGTCATATGAATAGGAATGAGTTTCATAGGATCTCCTGCCATTTGTTGGTGGTAGGACCAGGATTCAAACTGTGGGCTCCAGCTCCTACCACTTCAACCTGAGGATAGGGAACTCACAGGTCTGTCAAAGAACATCAGCAAAACCAATGATTAGCCAGGAATCAGTGGCCCCCAGCAGTCCTCCTTAAAACTTAAAAGGTTGTGAAAGGAGGATCATGGTCAAAGTCACCCTAGACAGGAAAGCCCTTGAGACTCCTGTTGAACTAGTGCCAACAAAGCCAGAAGTAATGCCATGTGGCTCCAGTGTAGAGAGCTAGCTTTGATCAAAAGCAACTCACAGATTGTGCCCAGATCCTGAGTTCAAGGTCTGGGAACAAACAGACATAGACAACAATCTGTGCAGCCATCCGGCTAAAGCAGGTCACCCTCTTGTCCCCAACTGGCATGGACAGAGTTCCCTGGGAAATGGGCTGCGTCATTTTGACTCCGCCTATTCTGCCTGCATCACAGGATTCCAGCCACACCCCCATTGTTTCATGGTGCTTTCTGACCAATGGGATACAAGAATGGTGGCCACGCCCACATTCCATGTCGACCCCTAGCACCATGATTCCCTCTGTTTGTTGACACCACTACCAGCAGTTGAGAAAGGTAGAGGTGGCTGAGTGGTGAGCAAGATACTCGAGGCCAAGGAGGAAAGGCCTTCCTCAGGCCCATCGTGTGCCTGCCTGAGCCCTGGCCCCCTCCCACCTTCCCTATGGAGCAGCATTTCAAACCTGGTGCTGTGTGCTCAGATCCATGTTTTCCTCAGGCAATGGTGCAATGGTGTGCCACGAGCCAGCTTGCGGCCCTGACCTGGTCCTGGCTCCCCTGTCCTCTGCTCAGGGCCTGAGTGTGTGTCATGCCTCTGCCATTGCTGCTTGCCCCACCTGTAGCAGCTGCCAACAGCTTCTGCCAGCAACACATGTGAGTGGCTGCCACACATCCCTGCACCCTGCACCCCATGTCCCCTCCTCTCTGACCCGGACCCGCGCCTCCCCTGTGCCCCACAGTCTGGCCCCCGCCCTGCCACAAATGTGCCCCAGGGGTGGGGGTGGGTGTTGGCCCGAGGATCTCACCCCCATCCCCAGCGGCTAGTGTCCCAGGAAACCGGGAGATATATGGTTGAGTGAGGAGTGGGCGCCAGATATCCCCTGGCCTGGAGAAGTGGGAGCCACACTGCCGCACATCTGCACCCTTCCTCTCCCTGGTGAATACACGGTGGCTTTAGTCAGAGGTGGGGAGGAGCATGTCTACACCTGCCTTCTGGGGTATTTTTCTTTCTTTCTGGGGAGGGGAGGTGTTGGATGCAGAAGATAGACACCCTTGCTGTGTGAGCCCTTGTGTTCTGTGTTCGGTCAACCTTTCACCTGAAGACAGAGAGACAGAGAGACACATAGAGAGAGACATAGAGAGACAGAGAGAGAGAGAGATAATCTTTTTCCTTGTACAACCTAACTGTGCTCAGGTGAGTGATCAGTTGGCAAATTGCAGGTGCTGCATGGATGAGTCTTCTGTCACCGTTCTGGATGTGTGTGTGTGTGTGTGTGTGTGTGTGTGTGTGTGTGTGTGTGTGTGTGTGTGTGTGTGTAGAATTGGGTTGTAACAAGGAGGAAGAATCCTTTGGTAACTTCTACCTGCTATCTTTGAGGCATGTATGGGCTTCACAGCTGAGGTCTGGGGACCTGGAAAGGTGTGAGGCTTGAAGGGGACACAGCACTGTTAAATTACAAGAACAAGCGATCTGTGTGCAATGGAGCTGGGTACTCCCTTGGGCCTGGTTGGTGGCAGTGGGAGATTTGGAGGACCTGGGAGTGTGTCTGCAGGGGATGGCTTCCCAGGGGGACAGAGAGCATGACCAACACTTAGTAAGGATACGAGTTCTGCTAGTATGGAGCGCAACAGCATAGGTCAGACTCTGGGTCTTCTCATCATGACGTCTGATGGGCGAGGCCAACCCTATCTTAAATCTTGAGCTGTGATCTTTAGATCTCAGCCTCCTGAGTACCTAGGATTATAGGCATGAGCCTCTGACACTGGCACTCTGGTTCTTTTTGGTATATTAGGGTTAGACCTAAAGACCTTAGGCTTGCCAGTCAGGTCTTCTACAATGCGAGTCAAGCGTTTCTGTCTTGGGCTTTTCTGAGATGGAGAATTAATATATGCTCAGGCTGGGCTGGATCATGGTCCTCCTATCTGTGACAGGCATGAGCCACCAGGCCTGGTCTAGTGTAGTTGGGAAGGTAGACATGTAGCACCACGCTCAGTCATTAGTTTAGATGGATTGTCCCAAACTCAGTCCACAGCAGCCGATTCTTGACCAGAGGTGAAGCTCTGGGTTGGGCCTCAACCATTGGACTTCAATCTCCTCCTGGTACAGTTGAGGAAACAAGGGATTAATACAGAGGGATCTCTGCAGCAGAGACAGGCACAGAGGAAGGGGCCATCTGATCCTGTTCTTGGCAATTCTGTGACCATATGATAGGAAGATTCCCAGAAAGATCTCAGATGGTGTGTGTTATTAATGGTGAAACAGGTATAGGATTATGAAACAAAACATGGATCTCTTTCTTTATTACCCTATCCCCATGAGTAACGGGATCCTTCATTTTGTTCAGTTTTGAAGCTGGGGAAACTGAGGCACAGAGAAACCAGGTGACCTACTAATGACTCCTAGCTGACAGGAAGCTCGGCCTGACTTCTCTGCCATGCTCCTTAGGACAATGGGTGTTATTCAGTCCACTTCTTGTGTTGGGAAGTCCACTTCTTTTCAGTCATGGGGCTTGAACTTTGGGCCTGGGGCAGCTCCCCGAGCTCCTCAGCTCAAAGCTAGCACTCTACCACTTGTGTCACAGCACCACTTCCAGTTTTCTGGTGTTTTTTGGAGAAAAGAGTTTCACAAGTGTTCCTGCCGGGCTGGCTATAAACCACGATCTTCATATCTCAGCCTCCATTGTACTTAATATTATAGGCCTGAGCCACCGGCACCTGGCTTAAGTGTAATTCTGACCTTCTTTCTTTCTCTTTCTCTCTCAGGAACTGATTCAATGGGTGCTGGAGGAGGTGGCCGAGCATCCCCATATGGTTGGAACCAAGGTGGCCCTCTCATTCTGGAGGTAGACTGTGGCAAAGGCTCTGTCTTGCTCACTCTGTTGTACCAGCTCCATGAGGTAATTCCCTCTGTGCCCTCGCTACACTGTGACAATAATCCATTGTCCAACTAGCCTTACTGGACTCAGTACTGTGTTCAATGCTCTTTTCTAGCAAAAATTTCTGGTTAAAATTATGATACATAGTTACATAATGAAAATGTAATGCCATCTTAAGAAAGTCATTTAGGGTTCTGGGAATGTGGCTTCATGGTATGGTGATTGCCTAGCATGCATGGAACCCTGGGTTCAATTCCTCAGTACCACATAAATTGAAAAGGAAACACTGGAAGTGGTCCTGTGCCTCAAATGGTGGATGGTTAGACTTGAGGGGAAAAAAAGCACCGAGTTTTAGCTCCAGGACTGCCAAAACAACAACAGCAACAACAAGAACAACAGTCTAAGTGAGATTTGGAAACTCTTTTGGCAAGTCATCACACCAAAAGGGCAGAAGCTAATTAACAGTTGTGACAGAAGAGAAGGAATAACTCCAGATGGAAAGAAAAAATGATAGTAACTAAGGTATAGCAGAAACCGTTCTAGGAAACCATTTTTGGATATTGAAGAACTAGTTATCAACTAGGCTTATTCCTCATTGCCTTTAGCATTCAAAATCTCCTAGGCTAGTTCTTAATCTCTGTGTGATAAATGTATCTCCTTCTATGCTGTTCTTTCATACCTGATCTCCTTTGCTTTCTAAAAATCTGTCTTTCTATATTTTTCTATGAACATTTTCTGATACTAAATACACTTACAAAGATGGAAGAGGATGCTAATGTAAGAGTCCCATAGCTCATGGGTCATTAATGTAACAAAATGGGAAAGGAGGACATATTTATTGCTAACTCAATCATTCTGACAAGCTTCAATGTCACATCATTTGGTTCAGATTTCCATTCTTTGTCTACATAGTGACATTAAGTGCACATAAATGCAAATATGAGCCAGGTGTTGGGGGCTCATGTCTGTAATCCTAGCTACTCAGGAGGTTGAGCCCAGAGGATTGTGGTTCAAAGCCAGCTTGGTCAGGAAAGTCCATGAAACACTTACCTTCAATTAACTCCAGAAACTCGGAAGTGGTGCTGTAGCTAAAGTGGTAGAGTGCTCAATTTGTGCTGAAGAGCTGAGAGACAAGGCCCAGGATCAATATTCAATAATCACAACCAACAAAAAATTACAAATATGGCTTTAAGTTTCCCTCAAAGGAATGATGAAGTCAATAGTAATCTTCCCAAATGATTTAGTAGTGCACCTACTTTTGCTGAGTTATTTTTTATGGCTTCTTTGCTAAACATATTCTCTTCTTTAAAAATTGCCAAATAGTAACTTTATAATAAACTTCATCTAATATTTCTTGGTTCAAAAAGAAGTACATACAGTTGATGTCACTTAGCTTTCTTACTGTCTTAGTTCAAAGCCAACCCAGGCAAGAGAGTCTGTCAACCCTTATCTGTAATTAAACACCAAAAAAGACAGAAGTGGAGGTTTGGCTCATGCAGCGGAGTACTAGCTTTGGGCCAGGTGGGAAAGAAAGACAACTGGTTAGGGACAGGGGCCAGTCTCTAAGTTCAAGCCCCAGAACCAGCAAAAACTAAATAAACAAGGAAACAAAACAAACCCTGGGTATTTCTTTGGGACTCTCCTTAAAATAGTGGTGGTCTGAAAATAGGCTGCTTTTTCTGATCATACTCACTGGATCCTGCTTTTTTGGAATCCTTATTGCTATGGAAAACTCAGGACCAGACTAAAGGAATTGATAACTGATTCCTGCAACAAGAGAATCATCTCAGGAGTGAAACATCCATCCATAAGACACTTTAAAACCTCCATATCTTTGCTTCTTTGCAGTAGAACATTTTTAAAGTAAAGTGACTTCCTTTTGTTCTATACTGGGCTTCAAATGACACATTGTTTCCTTTTGTAATACTCTCAACCAGATGTTCACAGACAAGTTTTATATGAGTAAAGGACACACTCACAAAAGTCAGGGACAGAGTTTCCTTCCAGCCTAGGATCCTTTTCTTATACAGTAAAAAAGAAAGCAATAGTTAACTTGAACTTTGTCATTTCTCTATGTTCAATTCCTCTCCTAGGATCAGTTTCCACATCCAGTAACAGTTACTTCCACTTTCTTCCAGTAACAATCTATGGTGCTGCTCCAGAAAAAAATTAATGTTTTCTGGCTTCATTGAAATAGCACAAGGATACTTTTGGCCATGAGGTAACACGTGTTTCAGAGACAACTTAGTAAAGAGAAATGAAATTTAAATTGCTTATAAATACATTATTCATGAGAACATTTTGTTCAAACTTCCTATGTGCTCTGTAAATTAAGGTGAATTTTAAATAGGAAGAAGGTTCTCAGATCATTTTTGTGAGTCTATGTGCTGTGCATTAATTTCCCAAGTGTACATGAGTTAAGAGTAAGACAAACAATAGCAATTATAAGAGAAAAAGAAGTTCTGTGTTTATGTATAAGTGTTCAATACAATATAGAAGACTCAACAAATAAGAACACATTGAAAAAATAAAGCCAAATCCAATATGTAGATTTATGGGAGTGATATAGAGAAAGCATTACTCCTAAGTGGAACATGAAGCATGAGGCCACTGCCTTTCTAAATCACGCTTGCTAATCACGTAAATGTGCAAAAAGGAGAATGGAAGAATGATTCTGTTTCCAATGCAAGTCAGATATAGGAGAGTAGACACATAACTGGAAAAAAGAATCCATCTTGAGAGAACAGGAATTATACTAGCAATGAATCTGGTGGCTAAGATCACATTTCTTTTTCTTTCCTTTTCTTATATTCTTTTTGTTGTTGTTTTTGTTTTTTGTGGCACTTGAAATATAGGACAGGTTGCTGTCCCTCTGAAATGCAGCTCAAGGCTAGGGCTCTTCCACTTGAGCCACAGTGCCACTTCCAATTTTCTAGTAATTATTGGAGAAAAGAGCCTGCAGGACTTTCCTACCCGTGCTGGCTTTAAACCCAAATCCTCAGATTTCACAACAACTTGGTTTATGATCACATTTCTAACAGCGTACCCTCAGGATATGTAATGTATATGTTCATCTATCTTTATATGAATTCTTGAGTTAAAAATCTGGGCTACAGGTTAGACTTTACACTCCCAAAAGTGTTTGAAGTTTAAAAGTTGATAGTCCTGGAAAAATAAAACCTAAGAATGTAAAGGAGTCTGGGAAGTTCAATTTGCATCCAGCTTGGACAGTATGGGCTTTGAGACACTACCTATAATTAATCAGCCAAAAACTGGAATACCAGTCACAAGCAACATTGCTGAATAACAGCTTTAGGTTTTTGCATACATACATACGAACATACACATACACACAGAGGCACTTATAGGTGCACACAAAAAGACACAAATGAAACAACTCTCAGAATATGTATAAAAGTTAGAAAACAATAGAAAATAAGTCCTGAGTAAGATTAGAATCAAATGATAATTTTAAATATTAGAAAGCCTTCAAGTGAACTTTCCCCCAGAAGTTGATAATATTACATAGGTAGGGACCAGAGATAGTAAGAAAGTCAAGTAAACATTATTATTATAGGATCCATGGTGGAATGAATCAGGGAACCCTGCAGGTGCATCTGAAAATGTTCATATCCTGTGTCAAATGTTAAAACATCTTTGAAAATAGTACATAAACAGTCTGAGCATTCAGTCTAGTGGATAAGATCATAGGAGAAGTTCAGAATTGCTAGTCTGTTTCTAGATTAAATAAACAACTATGGCAGGGCAAAGTGCTACAAGCTTGGAATTGTAGCACTCAATTATTCTAGCTGGACCAGGTAGAATAATTTTGTCTCATTAAAACAAACCAAACAACAAAAAAGGAATACACAGTTGGAAGTTTGGGCTAATTTTGTCATTATGTTTTGAGAAGTCAAGTTTCCTATTGAATGCAACTAATATATATCCACACTTGTGTTTTAAATGCTCTCATCATTACAGATGAAAAATAGATCATGTTTCCCATCCAAAAATTTGCAAAAGTAAGTAAGCCTCATTCTGTTGGATTCCAAATTAATGTTGAAGGATTACAAAAGCTTAAATCTGGAGAAATAGCAAAGATCGTCTAATGTAGGACTTTGTAGACCTTGTTAAATTAGAATTTAGATTTAAAATATATTTTTTGGTTTTGTTTGTAATTTCATATTCTGTAGTATACTACAAAATTCTTTTTAAGTAGAGGGATTAATTGTTAATTTCACAAATGATTCTGGCATTCTATTTGTCTAGATATTCTTTCAAGAGAGTTATAATTAGAACATAGTTAATAGATAATTCCCACAGTTCATGTATACTGTGTTAATGTGAATAATCTAGACAGAGTTGCCAAAAATGGATGACATTAATTTATACATTTAGAAAAACCAATTTTTTAAGGGTTTGGTTTAATATGGTATGAAGAGAGTAATTGTGTGACATCTTCTTTCTTCTACCTATTTGTAAAACAGGAAGTCATTTCCTTATTTACGTACCTCTGTATACATGGAGAAAAATGCTAGGTTTGGGGTTTGTTTTCAATTTTGTTTTTGTTTTATTGGTTCATCCTAGAGCTTGAACTCTTGGCCTGGACAGTATCTCTGAGCCTGTTGATGCTCAAGTCTCGTGCTCTACCACTTCAACCTCAGTGCCACTTGAGTCTGGCTTTTGTGGAGAATTTTTTTGGAGATAAGATTCTAAGAAGCCTTCCTGCCTGGGTGGGCTTTGAACCATAATTTTTTTTATCTTAGCATCCTGAATATCTATGATAGTTAAAAAATATAAATATAAATAATATTTGCAAGTGTTCTGATCTCAAGAATACCAGTGGAGGAAAAATGATGCAGCTGAATGAATTGTGGTGTTCTTTTCAGAACAAGGACGGTGTCACATTAGCAGAGGTATAGTGTTTTTTCAAAATAGAGATAAGGTATTCATGATGTGAATTAAGGAATTTTAAGGTGCCCCTTAAAAGTTGGAAACTGTTGGGCTAGGATGACTTTATGGCATAAATCTTGGGATTGGTGGTCATAGAAAAAATAGCTTACGCTGATAAACAATAGCTTACTCTTGAATAATTAATTATTACACATACTTTATAGTTTTATCCTCTACCAGAATGTGGCTATTTTTCTGTTGACTTCTCAGTCTGTAACACCCCATTGGAAACTAAATCTATTGCAGAATTATATAACATGCAAACAGGTACTGTTTGGAATCTCTCAGGAATGTTGAGAATTTAAAAATGAGTAGTTATTAGTCATAGGAATTTTGAAGAACACATATATTCTGTCCTATTAACTACTTACTTTTAAAAGTTATGGGTTTCCATAGCATTAAACAGTTTTCCGTTTTAGAATGAGAAAGTACTAAATTTATACTTTTTTGAAAAAATTGGCAAGTATATTGTGAAAATATTGTCTAGTTGGATAACATTCAAGTTGATGACCCTCTGATAAAAAAGGGGTAATTAATTCAAATTAGATGCCAAATAGTATTGATTTTTAAAATATTACTACATAAAGAATATTATTTCCTGTGCCAATACAGTGAAATTATATTTTATGCAGCTTGTTTTTCAATTTTATTATCAAAGTGATGTACAGTGGGGATACAGTAATTATAAGGTATTAAATAATAACTTTTCAAATTTGTTAACCTTCTCTCATTTTTCTCACAGTTTTCCTTCACCCCTTCATCCCTCACGTTGTAATGTACATTTCCAATATATTGTCTTGTGAGTATTGCTATTGCATTGGTTTCCCTTTTGTCCTTTGTCTCACCATTATGCTTTTCCTCTTCCCTTCACTAATCAAGGTAAATGCATATACAATACAAAATGATATACCGGAAGGATAAACCATAGGGGGAAAACCAAAGAAAACCGAAATCACATAGTTCATCAAAAACAACAACCACAAATGAAAAAATCTGGTTCCATATCTTGGAATTAATTGTGCTTAGCATCAGCTAATATGGCTATTTATATACATAACAAAGCCACTGGAATATAATAGCTGCCTGGATACTATATCATGAAAATAGCATGTTAACTTTTTGATGGTAATGGTGGAATTAGGATTGGTGAATTCGCGGTTCTGATAAAGGATTTTCAAGAGTTTTAAAGTTATGACAGGTAAATTTTAATTGTTCAAAATTTTAACAACTTAGTCTATTACGAAAATTTAAATTGCCTGGAAGAATAGTCTTTTCATGCAAAGAAATCCAAGGAGACTTAGTAGAGAGGGAGCAATGTGGATGAAGATGGCTCTTTTTCACACTAAACAAACAAACCTGTAAATCCTGTAGGGTCCCTTGGAATTGTACTTACCCAGGAAATATATTTTCACTGTTTGAAAAAAAGTTGTATTGGAATTTAAATTCAAAGTTCTTAAAAAAAATAAGGCATCAAAATTTGTGAATTTACCTTTAATTACCAAAGAGTAATTCTCTGAAAAAGATAATTTGAGTCAAAATATTTAGGGAGAAAGTGACCTTCACAATGAAAGAAGGTGTTGGGATTACACATTTTTGTTTGTAACACTTTCCACAATGTCTTTGGATGTGAAGCAGTGAAACACAGAAAAAAATCTGATTGGATACTTCAAACCAATGATTTCACATTTCTAAGTGGCTCACAAAAGTAATATCCTTATTAATATGAGATAGTGAAGACTTCTCTTATTACATATGCCAAAAAGTTTAGAAAAGAATTGAGCAAATGGAAAAGTTAATTAAAAAAAAAGTTTTCTTAGAAGACTTAGTTAAGCATATTGTATTCAGCAGTGAAGGGAGGCCAAAACTTTTTCATTTAAATTGTGTTAGTATTTTTACTCCCTAAAGTGAGTTTACAGAGCCTATTTGGCTCACTACAGTGCAGAACTGATTGAATGAAGACATGAAAATAAATTCCACGTCCAAATGAGGCAACTTAAAGAGTTTTAAAAGAGAAATAATGAAGATTTAACAGTGGTGGAGCCCATATAGTCCTTCAGCTTCACTAGACATGAAGCCAAGAAGCTGTGATTAATTGGAACTCCGGCAAGAGCTAAGAGGAGGACATAGAAGTAGGACATAGAAGCATTGTCCTTTTGTAACAGACGCTGTCTTCCAAGGTATGGGTGATTTAACTCTATTCTCCTCCATACATCTTGGTGAACAAATGCAAGACCAAGAGAAAAATAATCTGTTGAAATAATTTTGCCTAGAATAACTTCACTGTTACTGATATGGTATCTAAGGAGAATCTTAAGAGAGAAGATAAAAGTGCAGTATTTTTTGTTTCCTATCAGCATCTTGTTAGGAAAATATATCTTTGAACTTAGACAATTCTGATTGAACCAACAAGTGATGGAGTACTCATTTTTGTGGGCACTTTAGACACAAGAAGTCTTTTAAGGTAAAAGAAAAAAATAGCCAAATATTTGTGATCACAGCTTCTAGGTCTGTATTCTGGAGACAAAGTTTTACATTAGATTTCTCCTCATTAACATAAATGTTGTTTCATAGCAACCAAATGCAAGAGGGATATTTAATGGACTCACTTGGCCAATTAAACATCATGAAAGAAGAAAATGGCAAATAATATGTAATGAATTATTTTGCCAGAAGAAGGAAAAATATAATTCAAAATCAATTGACTTAAAAGTATGAAGAAAGAGTAGTGAAGAGAGATTAGAGAAAATATATTGTTTTCTCTCCAGTGGAGTAATGGGTTCATGATCTTGTTTCTTCCACTCTAACCTCACAAGCTACCAAGTGTGTCTCAGGACTGGATTATCCAGTTCAGACAGAAAACTCGTAGAAGAAAGATACTATTTGCAGCAGATGTAGGTGATTTATAACCTTAGACAATCTATTTAATTCTGTTCAAAATTCTCCCCTATCCCAAACTTCCCTCTTTGAACAGTTTTGTTTGCTTTTCCCAAGACTGCCCTTCATTAATAGATTAAAATTTTGAGAGGTCATATTCATACTCTCTGGAGATTGCTGTTTGGTTGTAATTTTTCTGTTTTTTGTTTCTTGTGTTTTTTAACTGAATTTTAAAAGGTTGTGCAATTGTTTTACAATTAAATATATCCATCTAATTGTCCAATGCTCCTAGATCGGAGTCACTCCTTCCATCATTCTCAACCAACCCTTTCTCCAAGATTTATTTCCAATTTACCACTTCTTTATCATATGTGTACATTGAATATTCTAGCTGTACTTGCCCCTTGTTCATTTTTCATTCATTCTATGTCTTTACTATAATTCCACTATGGTTTCAACTTCCTGATAGTCAGTGTTAAACTGTCTATTAATACTTTGAATGGTTTATATGCATTCCATGGACATTAAATCCTGCATATTCTTGAACTGATGTCAGCTTATATTTCCATAATTGATTTATCTGCAGCAGCAATTTGCTGGAGACTGGAGAGGTGAAGCACCTAAACAAGATTTTATTCTCATCCATTTGGAAGATTAATCTTTAGTCAAAAAGAAAGTTAAAAAAATGGCTTAGAATGTATTCCTAACTACGAATTTTTATAAATGGCTTTGTACAATGGTGTGATTCTTTTATTTTACATGGAATAATATTTTCTACTGCCTATAAGTTTTGAAAAAGAAGAAAATTAAAATTTATTCCAAAAGAGGAATATGATAAAAATAGAAGACAGATATTATGTTTGTCATATCTCTGATGAATACCCATATTCAAGACTTAAAGTCATATTTCTTACTATGTTAGACAGAGGGAAAAAATAAAATAACATATGATAAGGCAACTATTTGTGACTTTTTAAAGTGTACCTTATTAAATGATGAAATTTATTAGCTCAGGTTTGGGTTTGAAATTTAGGAGGCTAACCTATTTAACACATTTCTGGAAGGCCCTTACTGAAAAACACAAATTGTGGGTGGTACTATTTCTACACTTTAATGAATGGTTGAACGTGTTTGGCATTAGTGCTGTGTAAATAATTCAACTCTATTGTAACTTGCTCCCTACACTTAAAAAACTTGTAATGTCTCTAAGTATCATCAACTTGTAAAATGTCATTTTGACGAATGTGATTTTAAAAAGTTTATTTGAAAAGGAATACACTTTCAGAAGATTAAATGTAGATTATCATTGGTTTGAGAGTGACATTTTTATACAACAGAACCATGTTGTACTGAACTCCCAGTGTTTTGAAGCACTCCTTAGTGCTTCAAATATTTTTCTGAATTACATTTGACCCCTAAGTCAAGTTTTCTGGGCTTTAGTAGACCAATTATGGATCTATCCTTCAAGGAACTATTTTTTGGCCCACTTATGTTGGAATAAAATCTTTCATTAATCATAGGGTAGGGGTATTAAAAATAATCTTATGACACTTTGTGAAATTGTTCACTCATATGGGCTGGTCATCTATAAGTTGAATGTTTTAATTACAGTACTTTCTCTCAAATTTTGTTATTTCATTCTTCATTTTAAGTTGCCTTGCATTCCACAATTGCTTACTGCTAATTCCTGCATCTCAAGGAATTGGGGCCCTGAAATATAGGAAATGAGAAATTGAGATTGGTCTTCAATTACTATGTGCTGAAATGTTGCATGGGCCTTGGTGAGAAGTCTTGCCCCTGTTATCTGATGATGCAGGTAACTGGGACCTGGGATCCTAGGACCCATGGGGACTGCAGAAGAATAATGTTTTTTTAGATATCTTAGCAAAATTTGGGTATAATCAATAGGAATGCTTCTGAAATATGGAGAAAAACAGTTTGGGACAAGAGAGTTAAAACAATAGACAGAGCAGCAGAGTAAAATGCATTATAGATTAGAGGAAAACATTGTTTTTTTACCATGTGGATTCAGAAGACCAAGAACAGTTAGGATGTATCACAAGTTTATACTATAGACATTGCATTGATACTTTATATATTCTAATATATATTTTAAACCTAATTATTTATATTCCAATTCTATTTATTGGAATAAATAAATATAAATTTATTTGTCAAATTATCAACTAATTCTAGTAAGTTTTACTGTGTGAAATATAAAATCAGCACATATAAATATAAAATATATAACTATATATAATATAATTAAAAGGCACAGGTTTGCATTGTTCTGTTGTAGTTACTGTATGAAACGCAACTCTGTTTTAAAGTATTATTCCATTATCTCTACCTTAGTGTTTGATAGAGTTAGACCTAAAGCTTTACCATTTGTAGATTTACAGCATGGAGGCAAGAGGAAACACTGTGATTAAAACAGTATCAATTTAATGCCTAATAACGAGGAGAAACATATGAACTTCTCCTGCATCTATGAAAATATTTGGTGATAAAAAGTCAGTAGTGTAAGTTCCTGCCTGGTTGGATAGTAGACAGGCCAGGACATTAAGTAATCATGCATATGAACAATTTTTTTTACCTTCTTGGCTTTAACTACTTTTGAAATGGAAGGTATAATAAACAATTATATTTTGATAAAATACCTTCTAGTCTGAACAGTTCTGTTTGAACTGTTCATCTCTCTATGATCCCTTGTAACCAAGATTAGTTTTGTTCTAGTAATACAATCTATGCTGTCAGGGTAAGATATTCTGGTTGGTCTGTTCCCACATGGAAGAAGGGTAAAGGCTCAGGTAGACATTTGTGCCAGTAACACCTCATTTGGGAAAATATCAGCTGAAGAAGTTTAGAAGTAGCTCTTAAGCAATGCTTACTTTGAATCCATTAGGTCCACATAGCTAACACAGTTGGGTAAATAATTACTTGAAAAAGCATCACCTTTGGACCTATCTATAAATAATTGAGAGTATGATCAAATTCCAAATAAAAAGACTTAAGATAGTCATTGACAAAAAAATTTGCAAATGTGAGCAATTGATCGATCAATATAATTTTTTCTACTATTCACAGAATTTTATGGAAATAAGATCGATAGCATTGTTCGGAACAATACGGTTTCCTTGTTACAAGTAGGCACCCATAGATATAGGCTTGTATAAAGATGGCATCATTAACTACTTAAATTTAGAGGATACTACATGCTTCAGCAACACGAATACTCAAATTACAATGCAGAGATTAACATGGCACTTGCACAAGGATAATATGAAAATTTGAGAAGTATTCCATATGTTTCATTCTTCAGATGCAAGAAATGAAAAACAGTTATTAAAAAGTTGATTACAAAATTACAACTGTAACAATACACGTAATTCATATAATTAAATTTAGTTTGACATCAGTGTATTAAATATTCACCTCAGGAAGGCGTTTACATAGCATAAACTTTACAAAACTTTTCAAATTATACAACATTGTCATTTTATCCCAAAGAAAAATAATATTAAGACCTAGAAAAAAGGAATGAAACTGTTTCTATATGGAATGTAATCAGAAAGGACACATTAATGAACCTAAATATTATAAAATAATGTAGAATTCAAAGTATATCTAGGAGAAAATAAAATATATAATGACCATTATGCAAACATAGAATATAGGATATTGTCAAATATACTTTTTCAGACAAGCACCAGAAATATTTTAGTTTCTGTACTACTCATTTCAACAGGTAAGTTAAAATTGTTTCTGATTAAAAAAATCACAAACTCTGAAGAAATCATTATACATGTATACAAAAACTATTGAATACATTCTGACATCCAATGCAGGCAATTCACTTGGAAGAATTCTGCAGAATCCATGAATTTTTACTGTAAAATATTGGTGTTGCCGGGCACATGTGGCTTATGCCACAAGAGGCTGAGATCTGAGATCATGGTTCCAAGGCAGCCTGGGAAGGAAAGTCTGTGGTACTCTTATCTCCAATAAACCACTAGAAAACTGGAAGTGGAGCTGAGGCTCATGTAGTAGAGCTCTCATCTTGAGCTGAAGAGCACAGAGGTAGCTCCCAGGCCCAGAGTTCAAGCCCCATGACAGACCAAAATAAAATATATTGCTCTTATTTGGATTGTGAAAATATTTTGTAGGGACACAAAAGATCGACTTGCATTTTTGAAATTTAAGAAACTTAACCCGACCATTAGGACATAGGTGAACAATTTGTACAGCCTTCCACAACTTCATAGAAGTAGTGATACATACTTATCCTTTTGGCAATATCAAGTGCAAGTTTTTCTATGTTGTTCTCCAGGCCTGGTTTTATATAATGGTTCAACAGAAGGAGATCCAGCGTATCTTTGCTAGCTCAATTCTCAGCAGCAAGATGTAAGGGGGACAAGAGGCCTTTAGTTGGGCATTTGTATTTGGATCATGATGAAGTAATAAAGAAGTCACTCTGGTATTATTCCACGTATATGCACTGTGCAGGGGTGTCCAGTCATCTACAGTTATTGCATGTGCCGCTTGAGACACCAACTCACTGACAATGTCTAATTGTCCACTGTACGCTTCTCGATGAAGAGGGGTATACTCATCGTCATCCCTACTATTCACATGAGTGGCCTTTTGGGAAAGAAGTCTCCGCACTGTAGTAAGCAGAATATTTTTGGCAGCCCATTGAAGAAATTTGCTTGGATCCTTCTCCATTTTTTTCTTGCAATTGATATCATTCGTTATTTTTTCATCTTGTTCTTCATATTCCTAAGAATTGCCTAACGAGAAACTTTGAGTGCCAGTGGGAATGAGGTGTCCATGTATTTTCCTAATAGTTCACATTGGTTGAACTGGTCAGAAATATCCAGTGATTTTTCTGCAACTGTTTATTCACCATGATTTATTTTCTTTTTCCAATTTTACTATTCGAAATTATTCTAACTGGAGAGTAGGGAATTGATGGAGAGCAGAGGAAAGATGTTCCTCCGTATTTAAATGTACACACTGAAAATGAGGACCAGTGATGTCTTCATGTGCAGCTTATTCTAGGAATGAGAAATTAGGAAATAACGCCTTCTATATAAATGATTTGGGAAATGGCAGAGCAAAAACTGAAATGATGCAACCAAAAATATGAAAGCAAAATAAATCAGGATAATTATGGAGCAATCATATTATCTATGAGAACCAAGAAAGGGAGAGAGAGAGACAGATGATGTGCAATGACCTAGCTAGCGACAAAATCCATGCCTCTGATCAATTTATAGAGCAAACAAAATTTTAATTTAAAAAAAAATGGGAATAGAATTCATGTATTTACTTGAAATTAGTAAATACATTTTTAGTAGCCTACATAAAGAGACATAACTTTGACCAAATTACAGACAATAAACTAATTCCTTGATAATTCTAGCAACAGATCTGACTGAAATCAGTTGAATCACACTTTTCCTGTATAATGAAGAAATAGGAAGGTAGTAAAGTAGCTAGAGAAGGCAGGGAGATTGTATCTGTGACAAAACTTTGTGAAAATTGGTATTTAGGATTTCTTACTGGTGATCCACTTGCACTGGAAGCATGATTCTGAACTATTGATTTCTGATTCTGAATTATTGATTTGATCATTATATTCTCCAAGAAGAAAAATGAGAATTGATAGTTAAGGACTACTAATACATTTTGACCTTCTCACTAAGCACTTTCAATTATTGAAATCACATGAAGACAATAGACAGGCCTACTTTTTAGATGAAAGCACGTGTCTTTAAAAAAAAACAAGGAATGTATGTAGTCATGCAAAGGACTTCTATTTTACCAATGCCTCATACATTTTTCTAATGTTGGGTAACAATAAATAATGGATCTATTAGAAAGCTCTTAAGGCTCATATGTTCAATAGTGAGTTCTCTTACACTATAATATGGTATGTTTTGTGTATGGTCTTAAGAATAATTTACATTACTAACTTGAATTTCTGACAGGAGAGTATCATCACTGTACATCTTGCTTCTATTCTCTCAGTTTTAAATTACTATTTAAGTATGTGCATTAGATAATTATAGAGGAAAAAGTAGAAGCCACACTGATGGCTTATGTCTTTATTAGTAGTTAATCAGAAAGATGAAATCTGAGGGTTGTGGTTTGAAAGCAGACCAAGAAAAAAAAAAGTCCATTAGATTCTGATTTGAATGTAACCAGAAAAAGCTAGAAATGGAGCTGTGGTACAAGCAGTAAAATGCTAGCCTTGAGAAAACAGAAACAAAAAATAAATTCTGGGACAAAGCCAGACCCTGAGTTCAAGCCCTAGTATTAGCACCAAACGAATTAATAAGGTAATCAATTAATTAAAAATAAATTAAGTGGTCACATTTGGAGAGGCAGGTAAAATGTAACATGGGTGTGATGGTTCATGTATTATTTTGTAATAAGGCATATTATCATTTGTACAAATCACTAATATTTTATTTGAACTTTTTTGTACAATAAACCCGGAATTTAGCATGCATGTATATGTGTATGTACATGTGCGAACATGTGTACACATGTATATGTGTGTGTGTGCTGTTGCAATGTTGCTTGCCAATGTGGACATGGTGAGGCTGAAAAGAGCTGTGTTGCAATGTTTTATTTATCAGTGTTCTGTCATGTCATTTCAGTGGAACCACCCTTCTGTACATATTATTTGTCTACTAAAAAAGTCATCATAATCAAAGCATTTACAGCATTAAGTTAGAGAAAGAGACCGCTTTCAGCTCTTATTGTATGTGAGGTAAGAAGCTACGGACATAATTAGGTAGTAAGTTATTGCTGTAAGATGATTGTCAGTACAAAATTCATATTTGACCTCTTAAATTGGTTATACTTTTAAGATACACTCATGGAGTGATTTGGACCGACTTGACCAAGCAGGTATTACTCTCTGGTTATTCCTGTGAAACACAAGTTGGATAAACTCTTTCCGGATTTCTGTAGAGAATCACTTTCTTTGCAAGACCATATCTATTCGCACTAAGAGTTAATCAAACCCATATTACGTTTGAATATCCCATCTTATAGACAAAATAAGTATTGTCAATATTCTTGTTAGATATTCCTTCCAAAAACGAACAAACAAAAAGGATGTGTCATGTCCAGATTGTGTATGCATTTGAAGGTGTTTTGTACATGCACAGGGATCTTTACCAATGGCTCTTTTGTGGGAGTAACTATGAACATTTAACAAATAAGGCTTTTTGAATATCGTTTCCAATATACATAACATCCCAGAGGAAGTCTTGCAATTTCTGAAAGTTCTTTGAATATTTTAGTATTATTTCAGTTCATTAACTATAGAGCTAAATTTTCTGAAATAAATATTGTTAAGATCTGAAAATGTAAGTGGGCATATAGGCTTTTTTATGCATCATTTTATGAAAACCCAGTTTTTATGAAAATAAATGGAATAGAATAAAAGAATGTAAGTGAATTGGGTAAGCTAATTATTAGTATAACTTTGTTTTCTATTAACAGTCCATTGAATGTACATGATGCAGTTAAATTAGTTCCTTTGTGTCTCTGTACTTCAGTTAGTTTTAGAATCTTTATAGTTATGAGTGAATGTTTAGTATAAATAAAGGTCTTTTTAAATGATTAGAATTAACCTTGTGTTTTGTGTCCTACTCCCAAGAAAATGAATTATTTTTAAGTGTTAATAGTTTATCATTTTCATTATCATTATCATAGGGAATCATTATCATTATCATAGGGAATTTAAAAATGCAGTTGTATTGATGTCTTTTAAAACCAATTGTATTCACAAGTTGGAGATTCTTTAATTCATACTTAGGTCTTGGTGCCTATGATTTTTAACCTCTCATTCCTAACATTAATATGTCAGACTGCATTTTTGTGTATATGAAAGGCAAAATATTTATCTGGGGTGAAAAGTGATTTTTATATCAGTCTGTCTTTAATAACATTATAAAGTAGTACATTTCTCTCAAAATGTTAGGTATAAAAAGCAATCAAGAGAGTTCCAGGAAGATGGCGGAGGAGAAGCTGGAATCTGAACAAGCTCTCGCATAGAAAGCAGTTTTAGAGTTCGAGTGAACAGTCCTAAGCCAGAGAATCACACCAAGTGTGCCATCACAGGACAGAGAGTTAGACAAGAGAGGGGAAGCCAAGGAAACACATCAGCTGCCACTGCGGCGGCAGGGTCGTGGAGGGGAACACCGCCGCGGGGTCATACCTGAGACACAGAGAGTCCGGGACGAAGGAGCCAGATGCAGCGGACAAGCGGATTCTACTCAACACCAACAAGAACCGACAAGGAGCGGACATCTTCATCCGGCTGTTTGCAGACCAGAGATGACCCAGGATCCAAGACTCGGCGTGAGTACAAGCCCGACGTCCTCACTCCTTCTCAGGGAGCAGAGGAGGGAAGGCCACCCCTCCCCCCCAGCACCGGTGATCTCCATCTTGGATACCGACAAAGCTTGGAGGAGCTGCTAGCTCCAGCTCAGGCCTTGGAATAAAAGGAGTCCTTTAGCAGGTCACAAGAACTTAACGGCGAAGTGACCTGCCAGACTCAGCTCCATCCAGGGAAAAGTCACCCAGCTCAGGCGCCAGGCATTGGAGTGCCTTGCTTCACTGGGTAACCAGAGCCAGAGGCTGCCCCTCCCTCTAGCAGCCACCACAATCAATTGAAAAACAGAAACCCTGAGAATGGCTCCAGGCTGGGCGCTGTGAGCTTTATCACAAAAAAGCCCCAGGGAAAAGCTACTGTTTGTTGAAAGGCCTCAACTCTACCCAGAACCTAGCCTCATCACCGCATCCCCCTCTTTTGTGATTCTCAAAGCAGATCACCCTCCCAGAAAACTAACCTGGGAGGGGGATCTCAAAATCTTGGGTAAAGCAGAGCATTTTTCTGCCTCTTCTAACCAACCGAATTAAGAAATCAATCAAGCCACAGGACCTCAAGCTGACCAGAGACTCCAACAAGAGACTGGTTACATACAAAAGGGAGAAACAGGATTCTTCCCACTCCTCCCCCCCCCCAAAAAAAAAATCAAAAGACTTTTTTTCTTTTTTTTTTTCTTCTTCTTCTTTTCTTTTTTTTGCTTGTTTTTTGTTTTTTGTTACCATATATATTTTTTTTCCCTTCTAAAACATTTATTAATCTTTAATTTTTGCCTCTTCTGAAAAAATAATTGTTTTCCAGTAACTTTTTTTTTCTCATCTTATAATTTTTATTTTAGTAATATGTGAATGAAAGTTTTCCTTTCTTTTCTTGTCTTCTTTCTCTTTTTCTTTCTTTCTTAATTATCTTTTTGTTTTTTGTCTAGCTCTACTTAACTTCTGATCTTTTCTTCTCCCTTTCCCATCCTTACAGTTTTTCACATCTCCTCTATGTCCCTCCCCTTCTCTGAACATATTCACATTCCTCTCTAAATAGACGGTCTTTTAACCTCTATAATAACATTAATTTTTACGTTTCTATTTTTTTTCTGGTCTCTCTTCATTCCCCTTTCCGTCTCTTCTTTTTCTCCTTCTCCCTACTTGCATCCTACCCAACCCATTTCCTGCATTGTGATTAGGACATAGTTAACTCTCCCTATGCCTCCCCACACCAATCTATTCCTATTTTTTACCCACATCTCTCCCTAATCCTAATAATTTCTGGTTTTCCAAATTCTTTTCTGCGGTTCGAAGTCCTTTAACATATAGTTGTTTGATGTTGAATAGATGTATCTGTTGAACTAGATTGTATCTGTAGACTATTGACTGTACAAACGCAAACTTTGGTTGATGGTTGCCTTAAGATAGTGTTCTAGCACAAAACTGGTGCAATCTTCATCTCAAATGGGCCGAGTAAGCTGGAAAAACACAAGAAAAATGGCAAATTCAGGTATCTCAATTCCCAATCTTGATAATCAGGGATTAGCACAGATAAAGAATAATCCAGAGGAGAGTTCCCAAATAGCTCTACAAACACTAACAGCAAACATGATAAATGAGAAGTTTGACAATGTACAAAGGACTCTGTATGAGCGTGATAGTGAGAGAGAGGAGGCATCCCAGAAGTTTACACAGGAATATCACAAGCGTGAGGAAGCTACTCAAAAACTGATACAGGATTTGCGTGAACAACTTGAGAATACTCAAATAGAAAGGGAGGAATGGCGTGAGCAGGCAGAGAACACTCAAAGAGAACTGCAGGAATCCCATGAACGGGAAGAAAGAGAACTGCAGGAATCCCACAGACAGGAGGAAGCTAATCAAAGAGTAATTCAGGAATTGAGAGACCAGGTAGAGAATACACAAAGATCACTAAAGGCATTCATGGAATCCATTAACAAAGAGCTGAAGGAAGTCAGGGAGACCACAAAGGGAATGCTGAATGGAACCCAACAGAAGGAATGGGAGTCCAAAGAAACAATAACCAATCAACTAAGTGATTTGAGAACTAACACTGAACACCAAATTAAGGAAGTAAAGAAATTCATACAAGACCTAAAACAGAGCTTCAACAAAGAACTTGAAGCCATCAAAGCTGACCAATTAGAAGGAAAAGAGATAAAAAACAAAGTAGAGAGTCTTGACAGGAGGTTAGACCATGCAGAAGATCGAATCTCAAGGATTGAAGACAGCCTAGATATTATAGAGAAAGAACATACAACCATCCAAGACAAGTCCAAGAAATATGATCGGTCTATCCAACACTTGGAAGACACCATCAGAAGGCCCAATCTAAGGATAATGGGTGTAGAGGAGCACCTAGAAATAGAAGTTAATGGTCTAGGAAATTTGTTTAACAGGATCCTACAGAGAACTTCCCAAACATACAAAAAATTAGGCCTATTCAGATAAAAGAAGCTTTTAGAACCCAAATAGACCAGACCAGAATAAGACATCCCACCTTCACATTATAATCCACACAGGATCAACCCAGACCAAGGGAAAGATCCTTAAAGCTATCAAGGAGAAAAGGTTAATCACCTATAAAGGGAAACCAATTAGAATTACCTCAGATTTCTCAGCAGATACAATCCAAGCAAGAAGAGACTGGAATGATGTATGCCATGCCCTAAAAACAAACAACTATCAACCAAGAATAGTGTACCCAGCTAAACTCTCCTTCATAACTGAAGGCCAAATAAAAACCTTCCACAGCAAAGAAAAATTGAAACAATATATCTCCACCAAACCACCCCTACAAAAGATTCTTAAAGATGTCCTACACATAGAAAACCAACAAGACCGCAACAAAGGCCAAGAAACTGCACCCAAACTGAGAATCCAAGAACCTTAGGAAGAACCCAGTTTTCGCAGCCCACAAGAAGGTGGATAACATGGCAGGAACTCCCATATACCTCCCAGTCCTATCTCTTAACGTTAACGGACTGAACTCTCCAATTAAGCGACATAGACTGTCTAGTTTGATAAAAAAAAAAAACAAGACCCTTCTATCTGCTGCCTGCAGGAGTCACATCTTGCCCGTAAAAACAAACACATTTTCAATGTTAAAGGCTGGAACAAAATCTACCAAGCAAATGGCTCTCATAAACAGGCGGGAGTTGCAATCCTAATATCAGATAAAATAGACTTCAAATTAAAATTCGTGAGAAGAGATAAAGAAGGTCGCTACATATTAATTAAAGGATCTCTCCTTCAGGAGGATATTACAATTCTAAATATCTATTCGCCAAACAATGGAGCACCCAAATTTATCAAAGAAACACTACTTTCCCTCAAATCCCATATAGATCCAAAGACATTAATTGTTGGGGATTTTAACACACCACTCTCCCCACTAGATAGATCAACTCGGCAAAAAGTAAACAGAGAAACCGCAGATCTAAACAGCTGCATAGATCAACTAGACTTAACAGACATTTACCGAACATTTCACCCAGCAGCATCAGAATACACATTCTTCTCAGCAGCACATGGAACGTTTTCTAAAGTAGACCACATTTTAGGCCACAAAGCATACTTGTCTAAATTCAGAAACATTGAAGTTATACCTTGCATTCTCTCTGAACACAAGGGAATAAAATTAGAACTCAACACCAAAAGCCACCAAAGAAAGTCCGGAATCACATGGAGGCTGAACAACACACTGCTGAATCATGAGTGGGTCATGGAAGAGATTAGAAAGGAAATTCAAGTGTTCATGCTATTCAACAAAAATGAACACACAAATTACCAGCTCCTGTGGGACACAGCAAAGGCAGTACTCAGAGGCAAGTTTATAGCTCTCAGCTCCTACATCAACAAATTGGAGAGATCGGAAACTGACAATTTAATGACACATCTAAACTTCCTTGAAAAAGATCAGCAAGGTAAACCCCAATCCACTAGACAGAAAGAAATAATCAAAATTAAATCAGAATTAAATGAATTAGAATCCAAAAAAACTATAGAAAGAATCAACAAAACAAAGAGTTGGTTCTTCGAAAAACTTAACAAAATTGACAGACCCTTAGCAAACCTTATCAGAAAAAGGAGAGAACACACCCAAATTAATTAACTCAGAGATGAGAATAGAAACATCACCACGGAAACAACCAAGATTCAGAACATTATAAGGGAATACTTCTCAAAACTTTATGCTAATAAGTTTGAGAACTTGACAGAAATGGACCTTTTCCTAGCAAATATTGACATGCCAAAACTAAACCAAGATGAGTTAAACCAGCTTAGCAGGCCCATATCAAGCATTGAAATAGAAACAGCAATAAGAGACCTCCCAGCTAAGAAAAGTCCAGGACCAGATGGTTTTACAGCGGAATTTTACAAGGCCTTCAAAGCAGAGCTCACACCAATACTCCTCCAAATCTTCAATGAAATTGAAAGAGAAAGCTCACTACCGAACACAATCTATGAAGCCATCATAACCCTCATCCCAAAACCAGGCAGGGAATCATCAAAGAAAGAGAACTATAGACCCATTTCTTTGATGAACATTGATGCAAAACTTCTCAACAAAATTTTGGCCAATTGACTTCAACAATTCATCCAAAAAATCATACACCATGATCAAACAGGATTCATTTCAGGGACGCAAAGCGGGTTCAATATACGAAAATCAATTAATATTATTCATCACATCAACAGGAGCAAGAATAAGAATCACATGGTTACCTCAATAGATGCAGAAAAAGCATATGACAAGATCCAACACCCCTTTATGATGAAGGTTCTGGAAAAATTAGGAATCCATGGAACATTCCTCAATACAGTAAAGGCTGTATATGACAAACCTACAGCCAGCATTATACTCAATGGTGAAAAACTAAAGCCATTTCCTCTTAACACAGGAACAAGACAAGGATGCCCACTCTCTCCACTTCTCTTCAATCTAGTATTAGAATGCGTAGCTACAGCAATAAGACAAGATGCAGACATAAAGGGGATCCAAATAGGGAAAGAAGAAATAAAACTCTCCCTCTTTGCAGATGACATGATTTGTATTTAAAGAATCCCATAGACTCCACTCCCAAATTACTCAAGCTGATTCAAAACTTTGGCAAAGTAGCAGGTTATAAAATTACCCCCAAAAATCAATGTCTTTTCTATATGCCAACAATGAGAAAAGTGTGGCTGAAATTATGAAAGCAACTCCATTTGTAATAGCCCCACAAAAAATAAACCTAGGAATTAACTTAACCAAAGAAGTGAAGGACCTCTATGATGAAAACTTTAAAATCTTGAAAAAGGAAATCAACACAGAACTTAGAAAATGGCAAAACTTCCCATGCTCCTGGATTGGCAAGATTAAAATCGTGAAAATGGCAATACTTCCCAAGGCTATCTACAAATTCAACGTGATACCTATCAAAATTCCACCCTCATTCTTCCAGGAAATAGAAGATGCAATCCAAAAATTCATATGGAACAATAAAAGACCCCGAATAGCAAAAACGCTCCTCAATGGAAAGAACACTGCTAGAGGAATATCAATACCAAATTTCAAACTCTACTATAAAGCCATAGTAATCAATACAGCTTGGTATTGGCATAAGAACAGACCTCAGGACCAATGGAATAGAATTCAAAACCCAGAAATGAACCTACAGACCTATAGCCATCTAATCTTCGATAAGGAAGCTAAAACAATAGAATGGAAGAAAGACAGCCTCTTCAGTAAATAGTGCTGGCAAAATTGGTTAACTACATGTAGAAAACTAAATCTAGATCCTTATATATCACCCTGCACCAGAATCAACTCCAAATGCATCAAAGACCTTGAACTCAAAGCAGACACTCTGAAAACATTACAGGATGGAATAGGAGAAACCTTAGGTCTCCTTGGCTCAGGCCGAAATTTTCTGAATAGAGACCCAGAAACACAACAAATCAAAGAAAGTTTGGACAAATGGGATTGCATACGGTTGCAGAGTTTCTGCAGGGCAAATGACATAGCTAGCAAGATCAATATTAAGCCCACCGATTGGGAGAAGATCTTTACTAGCCTTACAACGGACAAGGGTCTCATATCTAAAATATACTTGGAACTCAAAAAATTAAACCACCCAACAACAAATCCTCAAAGAAACAACTGCCCAATAAATAAGTGGGCGAAAGACTTAAAGAGAGGCTTCTCTGACGAAGAAAGAAGGATGGCCAATAGACACATGAAGAAATGTTCAACATCCCTAGCCATAAAAGAAATGCAAATCAAAACAACATTGAGATACCACCTCACTCCAGTTAGAACAGCAAAAATCAAGAACTCTAGCAACAACAGATGCTGGAGGGGATGTGGACAGAAAGGAACCTTACTTTATTGTTGGTGGGAATGTAAACTTGCTCAACCACTTTGGAAAGCAGTATGGAGGTTCCTCAAAAGACTTCACATAGATCTCCCCTATGATCCAGCAATCCCACTTTTGGGCATTTACCCAAATGTTTACAAACAAGACCACACTAAAGCTACCAGCACAACTATGTTTATTGCAGCATTATTTACCATAGCTAAGATATGGAACCAACCCTGATGCCCCTCAGTAGATGAATGGATCAAGAAAATGTGGTATATATACACAATGGAATTCTATGCCTCCATCAGAAAGAATGACATTTCCCCATTTGTTAGGAAATGGAAAGGTTGGGAAAAAATTATATTAAGTGAAGTAAGCCAGGCCTAAAGGAGCATAGGTCCCATGGTTTCCCTTATTTGCAATATCTAATATACGTATGAGTCAAGCAGAAAAGGTCAGATAATGTGATGTTAGGAAAATGAACCCTTAAATATGTATTGTAATGTTTTCGTTTCTTTCATGCATGTGTTTCTAACGCATTTATTATATTATTTCTTTGTTGCTTTGTATGTCCCTCCCCCACAGTGTAACCCCCGCTTTCACTATATTTGATGTCAGTATAACATGTGGAGGAGATGGGGACAAACAAGTCGTTTAAGGATTCAGGTGGACCTGTTTCAACAATCAGAAGTACAAAATGTCATGTCAAAACCAGCTTTACAATATCAGTGTGTGTGGGGGGAGGAGGGTATAATTGGGTTGGGGGAGGGGGTAGTCTGGGAAGGGAGGTGAAGGGTAAACAAAGGAGGAGGCTGCAATGCTTGGTAAGAAATGTATGCATTATCCTGCCCATGTAATTGTAGCCCCTCTGTACAGTATGTTCTCAAATAAAATAAAATAATATTAAAAAAAAGCAATCAAAATACTTCTAATGGTAAACAATTTAGGTGAGCTACAATGTGGAAACAATTGCTCCAAAAGACCTGCAGTCTGTTTCCATCAGGAATTGGGCAGGTCATTCTTTCAATAAGACTGTGTTAATAAGAGATGTGGTCCCCAGGCAGTGCAGTGTTGAGTGAAGGGATAAAATATGATTTCTAGTATTTTGAGCCAGAAATCAAGAATGTTATAGTTTAGCAGTTCCTTTCACCACGGAGGTATAAATTGATTATGAACTTGGAGTTTTCATATTACAGTTACTTATTTTCTTTTCTTGTTGTTGTTGGTCATGGGGCTTGACCTCTGGGCTTGGGTGTTGTCCCTGGTCTCTACCAATTGGACCACAGTGCCACTTCCAGTTTACTAGTGGTTTATTAGAGATAAGAGTCTCACCGCCTGTCATGCCCGAGCTGGCTCTGTACCACAATCCGCAGATCTCAGCCTCCTGAGTAGCTAGTATTACAGGCGTGATCCACCAGTGTCCGGCTTAGTTACCTATTTTCTAACAAGGATAAAGTGAAATATTATTAGAGTGTGCACAATAATTTTGGGAAATTTTCCTAGAATTAGTTGACTGAGTGCTGGTATTTCGTTATAAAATAGAATGAGGTTATTTGATATGGTGGGAATGGACCGCAGCCTAACACTTACCGTGTGTACAATGTTGTACTAGTAATTCCAACTCTGAAGACTTACATATCATCATCTTAGAATTAAAAATAGAAGTATTTCTACTTTATGGGATTATTGTGAGGATTAAATTAGATACCAAAGGTAAAGTACTTGGAAAAACAATCAGAGTTTGATATTTTCTACTTGTTATTTTATCATGTGATATATTCAAATATTTGTACTGTGATTTTTATATTGTGTCTATTTAGGATAGGCAAAGTGATGTATTGATATTCATTGTGTTGTTCACTTTTCTGTTATTATGAGAACAATACCTGCAAAGAAAATTTCTGAGAAGTAAATTATCATATTGACTCATGGGTTAAGATCAGATGTCTCCATTGTTTTTCATTTTATTTTTAGTAAATAGTTGTACGAAGGGTTTTCCATTCAATGAATTAGTTTTTAAGTATGATGGATCTTTACATAAATTTCTCACATCCTTCCAAACCTCACCCCACTTTCATTTTTTCCTAGTTTCATACTATCTGCATTCAATATTATGGCTTCACTCTCTACCTCCGTAAGTCTCTTTAATCCTTCCCTTTGACTTCCCCTCATATTTTCCAAGTGATAGTTTCCTGGTATTCATTTTGTTGGATTAAAAGTTCAATTTTATAAGAAATTACACCTTTTAAATACTCCTCTGCAAATAGCATGCTTTGATTAATACTGTTGTTTAACTTGCATAAAATTCTGGCTTCCTAATAAGCGTCCTTTGTGTGTCTGGCTCTGACGTCGTTTACTTAACATAATTTTAGATCTATCCATTTGTTTGCAAATGCTGTAACGGTCTTTATAATGGATGGGTGCAATCCAATTATGTATATGTGCAACACTTTCTCCAACCATCCCTCCGCTAAAGGGCGTCTGGGCTGATTCCATAAGTTCTCTATGGTGAATAGTGCAGTAGAGAACATGATTGTGAGATTGATTTTACTGTAAACTTTGGGAAGAATTCAACACTGTTTTACTGGGAGCAACCCTCTAACCAATTTTCCAGAATAAGCACATCCCTTCCTTCATCTCCACCACAAGGATTTTCAAGTTCTCAAAAACATACTACGCCCTACAGGTCTGAATCAGCTAAAACCACATTGTGCCCATATTCTTTGTTGTTGTTGTTGTTGTTTTCTGTCCAGTCGAGGGGCCTGAACTCTGGGCCTGGCCGCTGGCCCTCAGCTTTTCTGCTCAAGGTTAGCAATCTACCATTGGAGCCACAGCGCCACTTCCAGCTTTCTTCTTTTTGCTTATGTGGTGCTGAGGAATCAAACACAGGGCCTCTTGCATGCAAGGTAAGAGCTCTACCACTGAGCCACTTTCCTATCCCCGATGTGCCCATATGCTTTTAATACATTTTTCATAATTTTACACATAATTTAGTGAGAATCTTCTATGTACTTTCCTAATGTGGTCATGAGGGATATGACAATAGAGTAAAAATAAGAGATATGGAATTTAAATAGCTACTATCATATTTAAAATAATTTTCAGCTCTCATAGCATCACTTACTATTATTTTAATCTTTATTTGATTACTTTTCCTATCCCCTAAATTATAGCATGATTTAACTACAAAGGCAAAAATGTGTGGTTTGACTTTGACACTCATGTGTGAGGATGCAAAATATGGGCAAATAAAGGGATTGGAATTAATAGCCATTATCCATTTTGTTAAATGGTTTTCTCAAACTGATTCTCACAATTCATATTTCATTCAACAAGAAACATGACTATTCCCTATGCTTTGCTCCTCATTAAACTTGTTTCCATGTTATTTTGTAATGAAGGATGATTTCATAAATCTACTGTAGATACAAAAATACATTAAAATATTTCTATATGTATGCATTGATATAAATATACACACATATATTATAAAAGTTATAAGGATAAATTTTAACTTCTGTAACTGTACAATTTACTAAATAATTAAAAACATGGATGGCTCAGGCCTGGAATCCTGGTTACTCAGGAGGCTGAGATCTGACGATCTTGGTTTGAAGCCATCCTGGGCAGGAAAGTCCATGAGTCTCTTATCTCCAAACAACCAACAGAAAATCAGAATTGGAACTGTGGCTCAAAGTAGTAGAGTGATAGCCTTGAGAGAAAAGACTCAGAGATATCACCCAGGCTCTTAGTTCAAGTACTAAAATCTACCCCAAAAAAGCATTTAATTTACACCTGTGTAAGTAGAGTATTTCTTTCACCCAAATGCACATCCATGCTCATTGCAAGGTAACTCTGTCTTATCTGGAGTACCACATAATATTATCACATAAGTAGAAAGCATTGCAACATGGGTAAACTCTATCTCTCTCATGGATTTTTCTCCACTCAATATTCAAATCTTGCAATTATTCCAATTATTTAAAGTCATATTTTTTTCTTTAATACCCATAATATTAGAATTTCAATTGAGTGTCTTGTGTCTTCTAAATGGATGTTCTTACGACTTTGGCATGCCCCCAGCCCTAAATTATCCTGATTAACTTTCAGATTGAATCTTGCTTCCTACTTGTGTAGTGGGCTCAGTCTACTTGGTGTTATTCTTCCTGGAATTTAGAATAACTGGTTCCTGGCATTGTGTACAGATCTTTCGGTCCAGTCTGAGCTTTAACCACTATACTCACCACAGTAGGCTCCCATGTAGTCAGGATTTTCATAAGCTTATCATAGCTATTTTTTTTTGAGTCCGGTCTTGGGGCCTGAACTCTGGGCCTGGGCGCTGTCCATCAGCTCTTCAGCTCAAGGCTACCACTCTACCACTTGAGCCATAGCGCCACTTCTGGCTTTTTTCTTTTTGCTTATGTGGTGCTGAGGAATCAAACCCAGGACCTCATGCATGCAAGGCAAGCATTCTACCACTGAACCATCTTCCCAGCCTCTATTATAGCTATTTTTAAAAACCTTTGAATTTCCTGCAGGTTCTTGAGTACTGAGTTAATTTGGTTTTGCTTGGGTTGTTTTGTTTCTTTTGAATGTATGTGTTGAGTTGTTCCTCATTTTTCCTTTTGTTTCTTTCACTCAAGTTCTTACCTATAGTGCTGAGAAACCAAATCTTCTTTCTCAAGATATTCAAGGTAAAAAATATTTATTCCAAAACAATTCCAGTAACATTTAAACACCTTCAGGAATTTCAAGAAGATGGCAGAGGAGAACCTGGTGGCTAAACAAGCTCTCGCAGAGAAAGCAGTTCTAATGTTCCAGTGAACAGTCCTAGGCACACCAAGTGTGCATCACAGTACAGAGAGTTTGGCCAGAGAGGGAAAATCCAGGTAAGGAGACAGATGTGAGCATTTTCTGGCAGCCATGGCTGCGGCGCCTGTGGCGGCTGTGTTGGCATCCATAGCCACCATACCTACAACCCAGAGAGTTTGGGACAAATGTGCCAGATGCAGCAGGTGAGCAGATTTTACTCAACACCAACAAGAACTGACAAATAGCAGATATCTTCATCCTGCAGATAGCAGAATATAGGCTACCCAGGAACCAACACTCCCGCATGAGTACAAAACTGACATTCTCACTGCTTCTCAAAGGAAGCAGAGGAGGGAAGGCCACTCCTCCCCCCAACAGCGGAGATCTCCATCTTTGATACAGAAAAAGGCCTGACTAAGTAGCTAGCTCCAACTCAGTCCTTTGATAAAAACAGAAGAGTCATTTAGCGAGTCACAAGTACCTACCCTGACCTGCCATTCTGAAGTCCACAACCAGGCAGAGAAAGCTACACGCCCGAAGGAGTGGCTTTCTTCACTGGGTAAAAAGAGCCAGAGGCTGCCCCTCTCTACAGCAGCCCTGACAATCAATTGAAACTCAGTAAACATAAACCCTGAGAATGGCTCCAGGCTGGGCTCTGTGAATGTCTCAGAAGCTAGCCCCTCAGGGAAAAGCTACTGTTTTCTGAAGGGCCTCAACTTTTCCCAGAACTCAGCCTTTTCACAGCAACTCCAGAAACAGCCATCTTTCTCTTTTGTGATACTCAAAGCAGATCTCCCTCCCACTGAACTAGCCTGGGAGGAGTATCACAAACTTCTGGGTAAACCAACAGAATTATTTCTGCCTGCCCAAACAAACTGACTTAAAAAACACCAATCAAGCCACAGAAAACGAAACACCACAAGCAAACCAGAGACTCCACCAAGAGACTGGTTACTGACACAAGGGAGATACAGGATTTTCCCATCAACACTCCAAAAACAAAATCAAAGTAGTTTTTTTTTATATTTTTTAAAATATTTACTTTTTAATTATAAAAAATTGTTTTTATTAATCTTTTTTTCTTCCTCTTATAACTCTTATTTTAGGTGTATATGTGTGTATGTGTGCTTTTTAAAAAAATCTCTACTGACCATTAGGTCTTTTTAGTTCTTTCTTTCTCATTCGTTTTACTTTTTCATCTTTTGTTCTTTTTGCATGAATTATTTGTTGTTCTGCTTATCCTCATATATACCTGTCATTGATTATAAGACCTTATCCCCCATTGTGTACATACTTAATTCATAAATGTATTCCTCAATTCAAAACTGCTTAGGATTAAATTCCTTAATAGCAGTATTATCGATTTATACCTATACAATATTTGAAGTATTTTTAAATTTATTTTTTATTGTGAAAATAACGTACAGAGAGGTTAAAATTACATGGGCAAGATAATGAGAACATTTCTTATCAAGCATTGTAGCCTCCTCCTTTGTTTCCCCTTCGCATCCCTTCCAAGCCTCCCACTGCTCCCCATTTAATCCTCCCCCCCACCAAAGTTGTAAAGTTCATTTTCGACATGACAACTTGTACTTCTCATTGTTGCAACGGTTCCACCTGTATCTGATTTAATCGACTTGTTTTTCCTCTTCCCCTCCACAAATTATTATTTTTTAGTTTTTCAGGTCTCCTTTCTATCCCTCCCCTCCTCTCATCCTATCCCCGTTCATCTCTCAATGTCACTTCTTTAAATTTTCATTACTTTTATGAGTTTCACTTTTTAAATTTAAATGTTTGTCTTTCCGTTTTTTTCTTGTCTCTTCTTTTAATTTTTTTCTTTCTCTCCATTCATTCTTTCCAATCCATTTCCCTCTTTAGTGTAGGACTTGGTGAATATCACTCTCCTTTTACCTTTCCACATCCCTCTAACCCTATTTTTCCACACCTTTCTCCCTAAACATAATAATTTCTGGTTTGTCAAATTTTTCTTTGCTATTCTTACCCCATTAATACATAGTTGTTTAATGTTGAATAGACTGTATCTCTTGAAATAGATTGTATCTGCAGACTTTTGACTATGCAATTACAGGACTTTGGTTAATGCTTGCCTTAAAATTGTGTTCTAGCACAAAACTAGCATTACTTTCATCCCAAATGGGCAGAACAAGCAAGAAATACACAAGGAAAAATGGCAAGTCCGGGTATCTCAATTCCCACTCAAGATAATCAGGTGATAGAACAGATAATGAATAATCCAGAGGAAAGTTACCAAATAGCTCTACAAACATTACTGGTAAAAATGGTGAATGAAATGATTGAAACCCTGCAAAGGACTCAGAGTGAGCATGAGAGGGAGAGAGAGGAGGCAAACCAAAGATCAAAACACGAAGCTCATGGGCTTGAGGAAGATACTAAAAGGTTGATACTGGAATTGTGTGAGCAGGTTGAGAACACTCAAAGAGAAATAAAGGAATTGCATGAGCAGGCTGAGATCAGACAAAGAGAACTACACAAGTTGCATGAACGTGAGAAATCTAATCAAAGAGTAATACAAGAATTGCAAGAGCAGGATGAGCATAGACAAAGATCAATAAGATCAATAGAGGCATTCATGGAATCCATAAACAGGCACCTGAAAGGACTCAGGGCAACCACAAAGAGAATGCTGAATGGAGCCCAACAGAAGCAATGGGAGTCCAAGGAAACCATAACCAATCAACCAAGTGATTTGAGAATAAACACTGAACACAAATTAAGGAAGTAAAGAATTTCATACAAGATCTAAAACAAAGCTCCAACAAAGATTTTGAAACCATAAAAACCGACCAATCAGAAGCAAAAAAATGAAAAAATGTAGTAGAAAGTCTTGACAGTAGGTTAGACCATGCAGAAGATTGAATCTCCGGCATTGAAGACAGCCTAGGTATTATAGAGAAAGAACATACAACTATCCAAGACAAATTCAAGAAATATGATAAATCTATTCAACACTTGGAAAACACCATCAGAAGGTCTTATCTGAGGGAAATGGGTGTACAGGAGCACATAGACACAGAAGTCAATCGTCTAGAAAATTTGTTTAACAAGATCCCAGCAGAAAACTACCCAACACACAAAAAGATAGGCATATTCAGATACAAGAAGCTTTTAGAACTACAAATAGACCACACAAGAACAGGACATCCCATCATCACATTATAATCCACACGGGATCAATTCAGATCAAGGAAAAGATCCTTAAAGCTGCCAAGGAGAAAAGATCAGTCACCTATAAAGGAAAACCAATTAGAATCACCTCAGATTTCTCAACAGAGACAATTAAAGCAAGAAGAGCCTGGAATGAGGTATGCCATGCCCTAAAGACAAACAACTATCAACCAAGAATAGTGTACCCAGCTAAACTCTCCTTCATAACTGAAGGTAAAATAAAAATCTTCCATAGCAAAGAAAAACAAACAATATATGTCCATCAAATCAGCTCTACAAAAGATACTTAAAGATGTCCTACACATAGAAAACCAAGAAGACCACAATAAAGGCCAAGAAAACACACCCAAACAGAATCCAAGAACCATAGGAAGAATGCAGTAGGCGTAGCTCCCAAGAAGTAGGATAAAATGGCAGGAACATCCAAATACCTCTCAGTCCTATCTATCAATATTAACGGATGTAACTCCCCAATAAAGCGAACGCTTTCTATGAAGCCATCATTACCCTCATACCAAAACCCTCATCAAAGAAAGAGCACTATAGACCCATTTCTTTCATGAACATTGATGCAAAGCCTCTCAACAAAATTTTGGCTAATCGATTTCAAAAATTGATCCAAAACATCATACACCACGAGCAAACAGAATTCATTTCAGCTATACAAAGCTGCTTCAATATACTCAAATCAATTAACATAATTCATTATATCAAAAAGAGCAAGGATAAGAACCACATGGTTATCTCAATAGATGCAGAAAAAGCTTTTGACAAGATCCAACACCCCTTTATGGGGAAGGTCCTGGAAAAATTAGGAAACCATTGAACAGTCCTCAATACAATAAAGGCTGTGTATGACAAAACTACAGAAAGCATTATACTCAATGGTGAAAAACTAAAGCTATTTCCTCTAAACTCTGGAATGAGACAAGGATGCCCACTCTTTTTTCTGCTCTTCAATCTACTATTAGAATGCCTATCTACACCAATAAGACAAGATGAGAACATAAAGAGGACCCCAATAGGGAAAGAAGAAGTAAAACTCCCCCTCTTTGCAGATGACATGATCTTGTATTTAAAGAATCCACTTCCAAGTTACTCAAGGTGACTCAAAACTTTGGCAAAGTAGCAGGGTATGAAATTAATCCTCAAAAATCAATGGCTTTTCTGTATGCCAACAATGAGAAAATTGTAGCTGAAATTAGGAAAGCAACTCCATTCCTAATAGCCCCACAAAAAATGAAATACCTAGAAATTAACTTAACCAAATGAGTGAAGGACCTTTATGATGAAAACTTTAAATACCTAAAAAAGGAAATCAAAACAGACCTAGAAAGTGGCAAAAACCCCCATGTTGTTAGATTGGAAAGATCAACACCGTAAAAATGGCAATACCTCCCAATGCTATCTATAAATTGAATGTGATACCTATCAATATTGCAACCTCATTCTTCAAGGAAATAAAAAAGGCAATCCAAAAATATATATGGAACAATAAAAGACCACGTATAGCAAAAACGATCCTTAAAAGAAAGAACATGCTGGAAGAAAACCAATAACAAATTTCAAACTCTTCTAGAAAGCCATAGTAATCAAAACAGCTTGGTACTGACAGAAGAACACATCTCAGGACCAATGGAATAGAATTGAAAACCCAGAAATGAACCTCAAGAACTACAGCCACCTAATCTTGATAAGGCAGCTAAAAAAATAGAATGGAAGGAAGACAGCCTCTTCAGTAAATGGTGCTCTCAAAATTGGTTAACTACTTGTAGTAAAGTAAAGCTAGATCCTTATATATCACCCTGCAGCAGAATCAAATCCAAATGGATCAAAGTCCTCGGAGTCAAAGCAGACACTCTGAAAACTTTACAGGATGGAATAGGAGAAACCCTAGATCTCCTTGGCAAAGGCTGAAATTTTCTTAATAGAGACCCAGAAACACAACAAATCATAGAAAGGTTGGACAAATGGGATTGCATGAAGTTGCAGAGCTTCTGCAAGGCAAAGACATAGCTAGCAAGATCAATAGAAAGCCTACGGATGGGGAGAAGATCTTCACTATCTATACAATGGACAAGGGTCTCATATCTAAAATATACTTGGAACTCCATAAAATTAAATCCCCCAACAACAAATCCTCAAAGAAACAACTGCCCAATAAATAAGTGGGCGAAAGACTTAAAGAGAAGGTTCTCTGAAGAAGAAAGAAGGATGGCCAATAGACACATGAAGAAATGTTCAACATCCCTAGCCATAAAAGAAATGCAAATCAAAACAACATTGAGATACCACCTCACTCCAGTTAGAACAGCAAAAATCAAGAACTCTAACAACAACAGATGCTGGAGGGGATGTGGACAGAAAGGAACCTTACTTTATTGTTGTTAGGAATGTAAACTTGTTCAACCACTTTGGAAAGCATTATGGAGGTTCCTCAAAAGACTTCACATAGATCTCCCCTATGATCCAGCAATCCCACTTTTGGGCATTTACCCAAATGTTTACAAACAAGACCACACTAAAGCTACCAGCACAACTATGTTTATTGCAGCATTATTTACCATAGCTAAGACATGGAACCAACCCAGATGCCCCTCAGTAGATGAATGGATCAAGAAAATGTGGTATATATACACAATGGAATTCTATGCCTCCATCAGAAAGAATGACATTTCCCCTTTTGTTAGGAAATGGAAAGGTTTGGAAAAAATTATATTAAGTGAAGGAAGCCAGGCCCAAAGAAGCATAGGTCCCATGGTTTCCCTTATTTGCAATATCTTGTATAGATATGAGTCAAGCAGAAAAGGTTAGATAATGTGATGTTAGGCAAATGAACCCTTAAATATGTATTTTAATGTTTTCGTTTCTTTCATGCATGTGTTTCTAACGCATTTATAAGATTATTTCTTTGTTGCTTTGTATGTCCCTCCCCCACATTGTATCCCCCACTTTCACTATATTTGATGTCAGTATAACATGTGGAGGAGATGGTGACAAACAAGTCGTTTAAGGATTCAGGTGGACCTGTTGCAACAATGAGAAGTACAAAATGTCATGTCAAAACCTGCTTTACAATGTCGGTGTGGGGGGGGAGGGGGGTATAATTGGGTGGGGGGAGGGGGGTAAAATTGGGTGGGGGGAGGGGGGAGGCGGGGAAGGGAAGTGAAGGGTAAACAAAGGAGGAGGCTGCAATGCTTGGTAAGAAATGTATGCATTATCCTGCCCATGTAATTGTAGCCCCTCTGTACAGTATGTTCTCAAATAAAATAAAATACAATTAAAAAAAAAAAGAAACAACTGCCCAATAAATAAGTGGGCTAAAGAGAAACTTCTCTGAAAAAGAAAGAAGGATGGCCAATAGACACATGAAGAAATGCTCAACCTCCCTAGCCACAGAAAAATGAAAATCAAAACAACATTGAGATACCACCTCACCTCAGTTAGAATGGCTAAAATCAAGAACTCTAATAACAACAGATTCAGGAGGAGATGTGGATAGGGGAACCCTACTGCATTATTGGTGGTAGGTTAAACTTGGTTAACCACTTTGGCAAGTCGTATGGAGGTTCCTCAAAAGACTCTACATAGAGCTCCCCTATGACCTAGCAATCCTACTTTTGGGCATTTACCCAAATGATCACAAAGAAGACCACACTAAAGCTCCCAGCACAACTATGTTTATGGCAACATTATTTACCATAGCTAAGCTTAGAACCAACCCAAATGCCCCTCAGTAGATGAATGGATGAAGAAATTGTGGTATATATACACAATGGAACTCTTTGCCTCCATCAGAAAGAATGACATTTCCCCATTGTCAGGAAAATGAAAGTCTTGGAAAAAATTATATTAAGTGAAGTAAGCTAGGCCCAAATGCACATAGGCACCATAGTTTCCCTTATTGGTAGTAAATAGTATATGTCTGAGACAAGCCGAAAAGGTAAGATTCGTTGATGTTATGTGAAATGTACCCCAACATAAGTATTCAAATATTTTCTTCTTTCATGTGATTGTTTGTAATATATTTTTAAGATGAATTTTTGTTGCTTTGTAAGTCCCTCCCCCACGATATAACTCCTGTTTTCACTGAATTTTATGTTGGTATAATTTGTGGAGGGGAAGGGAAAAAACAAATCGTTTAAAAAGGGATAGAGTTGGACCCATTTTAACAATGACATTTACAAGATGTTATGTCGAAAAACGAACTTTAAAACTTTCGCAAGGCGGGGAATAACGGGGAGGGGCAGAAGGGGTGAGATGGAAAGGGATAGAAAGGGGAAACAAAGGAGGAGGCATAAATGCTTGATAAGAAATGTACTCATTATCTTGCCCATGTAATTGTAACTCCTCTGTATGGTATTTTCAGAATAATAAAAAAAACCTTCATACCTATTAAAGGTATATGAATTCTATGTGCTTAGAAGGGTCTTTTTATATTCACAACCGTCTTTGGCATACACAGACAGATCATGGTTTATATGAAGATAATAAATTTCCAGATGCTTGCCAGGAGGAGTAAAACCTACAGTTTTTTTTTCCCCAGAGGCTTCCCTGTTCATGAAAGAAATATGCTACTTGATGCAGGAATTCACAAAATTACATTGCTAGGAAGAACTTAAACAATCATCCAACATTACAGAGTTGAGGGAAATGAATTGATCTCCTGAATAATTTACTTTTTGGTTAAATAAAAGCAGGCTGCCATGAAGAGAGTATACTTTAGAGAAACATGATGAGTTGTATGTAAATAGTTGCTTTGCTAATTTTCTTAATTTGTGAACTAATACAGGGAAATAAAGTACAGCAAGGTAAAAAAAAATAAAGAACTCTGCATTGAAATACTCATTTGTGTGTGTACACACACGTGCATGTTCATGTGCTCATGCATGCATTCCTCATTCCTGCTCTAAGCATCTGTGCCCCAGGAGAGTGGTCTACCACTTGAGCCACTGCTGCACTTCTGGTTTTTTGGAGATAATCACATATTTTTTCATGATTGGACTCGCTTTGAACAGTGGTCTTCAGATCTTGGCCTCCCGAGTAGCTAGCTAAGCTAATTCACCCTCTGAGTAGCTAGTTAAAATTCTGTCTGTCCTCAATGCTTCACTGCTTTTTTATCCTTTTCCTGAGGTAATCACAAGCCTGTCATCTATGTGTCTAATTGCTTTAAAAATACTGTTACTGCTTGGCACCAGGGACTCCAATCTGTACTCTTAACTACTTAGGAGGCTTGAGAACAAAAAGCAGGACAAATTTTAGGGGAGTTCCTTCCCAATCTATACCTGGGTGCATTGGATCATTTCCACCATCCTGCACTATCTAGAGACTAAAATTGGAAGGACTGCAGGATCCAGGAAACTAGACAAGTATGTGTGCAACTCGGATGCCATTGATGCATCAGGTGCATGTCCTTGTGGGAAGGGAACCCCTATCCTAAAATTAACCACTGATATAATGCCAGCCTAGCATTATTGTTCTTGTTAGGCTGGAATTATATCAGTGCTTAATTTAAGGACAGGGGTTCCCTTTCCACAAGAACAAGTTGAAATCCTCACAATTTTCCAAAACCAAAATAAGTACATACATTAACATCCCAAAACTTAGTACAATCTGTTCTTTGCTCTAATTATCGTATGATGTGACAGAATAGTTTCTTCATTAATCTTATGATATATTTTAAAAGACCTAAAAAATTCTTTCTCACTTATTAAGTGCAAACGAATGGCATATTGCCTCATTTCTTACATATTTGACTGCCACTAAAAATCCATTCAATGATTATTATAGTAATATATTCTGATTTATAACTTTATTTGTAAAAGATTTTAAACATTTTGTTTTCTGCTGAAGTTTAAGTATTTAAATAATATCATCAAAATATATTCTTTGGTTACTTGGGGCAGTTTCTTATAATGTTTTTTAACTAATGGCTTCTAAGAATTCTTAATTGCTATATTATCTGTTTTATTTTTAATTTCAATATAATTTTATTTAAAGGTAATATACAGAGGGGTTACAGGTACATAATTAAGGTAATGAGTACATTTCTTTTGGAAGGAATATTGTTATCCCCTCCATCGATTTTTTTTGTACACTCAATTACTGATGCTTTTGCTGTTGGTATTGTTCAAATGTACTTTTGCTTTCTTTGTTCATACTTTTTTATTATAAAATTGATATAAAAAGGGTTTACAGTTACTTAAGTCAACTAAAGGGTACACTTCATTTTATTTTCTATATTTCAAATTTTGGTCTTAATTAATTATTTTCTTGTTTTTTAAGATAATTCTTTTTTCAGAGTTGTAGGATTAGTTCATTTAATTTTGCATGATTTTTACACATGTAAATTATTCCCATATATGTTACTTTAAAAATATTTAACATGTGAATATTTAATATTATTTTCTTAATTATTATATGGTTGGTGAATTTACATAAATTGGTTTTCTTATAGTTCTAAACATATTTTTCCAGGTAACAAATAATTACTCTATTTTCAAGAAACACATACTATATTAAGAAAGGCTTCATTTCCCGGTCACTTTTTTGTAAATATTTGTACTTGAATTTAAAAAAAAAAAGTTTGAGCTGGGCATGGTGATTTGGGTCTTCCATTTTTTACCTATGGTAGGAACTGTGAATAGGGTTTGTAATTCGGGAGAGCCTGAGAAACTATGAGACCTTATCATAAAAATATCCAGAGTGAAATGATTTGAGATATAGCCACACATAGCGAGATACAGAGCACCTGGTTATCATATTCTAAATCTTGAGACTTAAACACCAGTAACATTATTCTTTTGTCAAAATTAAAGGATACATGTTTCAAAATGTTTATTATTTAAAACTTGTTTACAAAGGTTCTCATGTCTTCTATTTCTTAATTTTCCATTTACTTAATCTATAAGAATCCAAGTATATTGTGATTATTTGATTTCTACTAAACGTTTAAATAATATGAGCAATATTATGATTTCATTTATTAATCTATTTTTACTATTTGTGATAATTTCTTCTATTTAATATTATAATATCAATATTCCAAATGTGTGTATGTGGTATGTGTGTGTATGTGTGTGTGTGTGTGTGTGTGTGTGTGTGTGTGTTTATGTGGTTTTTGTGTGTGTGTGCTTTGTGTGTACCTTTGTAATGCTTGGGAGATCACACCATTATTTTACATATGCTAGGTCAAGATTTTACCACTGAACTACACTGTGTAGTTATAATGTAAATAGTGTTTTAAATTATGACTTTAAAATTTTCATTCCTAGTATGTTTTTTCAAAATTATATATGATTAAATGTGATCCATTTTCTATCCACATTAGCAATTTGTATTGTTATTTTATTGTTATTTAGAGTATTTCCACTGCTTTTTCACTTCCAAATTCTTATATTTGTTATTGATAAAGGTTTTACTTTGCTTCTTTTCTCTCTTCATTCTTTTTGCCTTTAGAGTTTAGCTATTGTTTCCGTTATTTCTTTGGAAATTAATTATCATATTGTTATTACAATTTATTTACATTGTAAGAGGTCTATACAATGCTTTATTTTCTATTTTATTTTTCCTATCTTCTCTTACTCTCAGTCCACACTATTAGGTGGATTAAAAAGAACTTGATTAATTACACTTTGATTATTTTCATCCTTCTCTTCTCTGAAGTCTTTCTGTTTTTGAAACACAATAACAATGACATACAGCTCCTAGGTGGTCCATCATTCTATCCCCTTTCACTCTTCTTTGTAGTCGTTATCATTCAACTTTATTATTCTATAGTGTTATCTAAATCTTAACTCATTCCTAAGTTAATTTTAGTTGTTTTAAGCATTCTCTAAAGACATTTTTCACTATATAATATCTGGGGTCTTGTGTTTTCACAAGGTGCAAAATATGAGTGATTATGAAACATCTAGATATCTGTAGAATATTGGTCCACCTGCTCAATAAACTTGTATGTAAATTCAAGGAATACAGGTCAATCAGAACAATCTTGTAAAATGGTGTAGCTTGAGCACTCTAACTAGATTTGAATCTTATTACCATGTTTATTAGTGAAAGAACGGACACATAGAAGAATGTAACAGATTTATCAAAAATAAATTCTTAGTTTTATTGTCAATAGATTTTGAAAAGGATGCCATGACTTAATGAAATAAAAATAGAATATATTGGCACTACTGAGTCTCTAGTTTTAAAGAATGATCTTAGACTACTACCTCAAACCATATACAATAATTTTTAAATAAAAAATGATTATCAAACTAAATGTGAGTTGTAAAATCCTACAAAACATACATGTAAAAATTCATGACAATGGATCAGTAACGGTTTCCAAAAATTTGACATGGAAAGCCTTAGTGGCTGAAGAAAAGCAAGAATAAACTAATATCAACTAATGACCTTTCTTAATTCTATGAAAGTAGTGAAAACATATCCAACGGATAGAGGGCACATATTTGTTAATGCTACAATGTTAATGTTACAGTGATCCTGAATCTTAAGTACTATTATATCTTCTAATTCTGTATACATTTTTCCCGAACAGGATATTTCTATAAAGAACATATGTAAATTAATAGTCAATAGGAGGAGCATATGAATTAAGCTCCTCTTTAGTATCTAAGAAAAAAGAAAAAGAAAATTCAGTAGTATGACCATAATATAAAAAGATGACACAAAATGTAGTAATGCATTTGTGGAGAAATTGATATACTTTGCATAGTAGAATGATTTGTGTAATATTGCAGTCATTTTATTAAGCAATTTTTCAAGTCTTCAAAAGGTCAAAGAGATTTGTATATGTTCTAGCTATTACACTTCTATGTATGTATTAAAGAGAAGTAAAAAACTTGTATGGATCGGGAATGTAGTTCATTGACTGTGCACTTGGACTGTATGAGTGAGAACCTGAAATAATTCCTCAAAACAAATTTTGAAAAGACACCCTATAGAAGATGTATGCAGGACAAATTCCTGTAACTCAATTTTATATCTATTTTAATATCTGTTCTAAAATTTATAGCATTTCTATTTGAAGAAATCCAAGTTTGTGAAAATTAGGCTTGGAAAACCTATGAGTGTACAATTCACTTCCAAAGCAATAAAATGTATACAATGAAAGGAGAAAATATATTGTATGTGAATTTCATGTCAGCAAAAATATAAAACTATAGTTAAAAATTCTTCCTACAAAATGCAAAATACCTAATATTTTTGGTGTTGGCTAAAAATTCTTTGTAAACTGCAGTTTCTAAACAAAGATGTGATTTCTGTTTATTTTGAGTTTTTTGTCTGTTTTTATACTTTATGCAGAGATAACCCAATCAAAAATGTATGTGATAACTGGAATATCTAGGAATTATATATCACTTATACGTAATTGATAACCTTTTCTGGAAGAAACTTTTAGCAAATGATAGAAAACACAAATCTATGCATCTGCATTTTTTGATAGCCGTATGTTACTTGCTCAATCCAATTGCTTTTCTCTACTTTGCTAGAAAAAAGTATTCTCAGGATAAGAGCCAATAACTTGAAAAGAAACAAAACATACAGTCATTTTGATTTATTTGTGACAAAACCAAATGAAATAAAACAATTCCACTTAAGCGACTCCATTATTAGTATCTATGAAGATGATCCTGAATGCTAACATCTATTGAATTTTTGGAATTTTAATTTCTACGAACATATGAAAATTAGAATAAGAAAACAAATATAGTTTTAGAGAAAACCAGCCTTGGAATAATTTTCTTAATTGTTTTGAAATTACAAAAGAATTAATACCATTAAAATTATCCTTTCCTATGGAAATCATTTAAAAATTTTTATCACTTATTATAATTCAAATACCAAGCAAGAGTAACTTTACAGAATAATTACAAATATTTTATTACTATCATAAAATAGAATAAAAGACAGTCCCAATACATTATCATTATTCTTAATTTTAAATCATTACCTAAATATCTTAAACAATCTAAATAGTCATGTCTTTAACATAGACGTAAATATTCTATACTTTTTACCTAACATTTTCCATGGGCATGTATTCATGTTTCTAAGAAATGTTCACAGCAGGTAAAAGATGCTTCTGTGAAATTAATGAGATATATTTTGTTGTTGGTCTAGATGTTGTTTGCAAGGTTATGCATTGTCCCTAAGCCATTTTGTGTTCAAAGCCAGCACTCTACAACTTGAGGTATAGAGCTAATTCCGGGTTTAAGTGGTTAATTGGAGAATCTAACAAGTACTTTTCTGTCTGGGCTAGTTTCAAAAACAATTCTAAGACCTCATTACCCAGAATAGCTCGAATTATAGGTGTGAGTCACTGGCAGTTGGTTTAATGTATTTTTTTAATTTTAATTATGTTTCAAGATTTTTGTTTCATTATAATGTATATCGTTCTACACATAAATTTAGATATATGTATATATTTCTGATGACAATTTCTAAATATGTATGTCTTTCTACACATTATATATATATATATATATATATATACAAATACATTTATGAAGACAGATTCTTTCTAAAACTTCTTATGCTATTTTTTTTACCTTTTTATTTCAAAGATATACAGTATGTTTTTCCAAAAGTTTCCTAGAATAAAATATCTAATATTTCAAAAGAATGTAGCATTTATTACTTTTAAGGGAATTTTAGATATACACATGATATTGTAGTATATTACTTGAAATAATTCTGTTCAAACTCTTAAATATTTGTGTGTAGATGTGAGGAGAGAGGCAGTTAATTCATACTTGTTAGGAAATTGCAATACTTCAAAAATCTATTCTATAATATGTTATAAGCACATAGCCAAGCTACCTGTTATGGTTTAGTTTTTTTTGTTTCTTTGTTCAAAATTTTAATATGGATGCATGCACAGTGATTAACATTAAAATTATTAATCAAAAGACAAAAGGAATAATCGCAAAATCATAGATACATATCAGAGTTTCAATACTTACCACTTCTGATTCTAATAATAATTTTGATGAGGATAATGATGATCACAGAGTACCCTGATTATGACAATATTGTGATTGAAAAGGAAAAAACTTTACACATTTTTGAAGCTATATTTCCCATATTAAATATATAGTAAAAAATAGCGTTGGATTACATACAATAAGAATAACAAGAGGAGAGTTTCAATATCAAGAAATACTATCACATAAATGGGTAGAGACAGTTAAAACCCTAATGTTATTCCTGAAGTCTCTCTAATGTATACACACTTTTCTTGGTGGTATTATTTTCTTATAAATAAAATTATTTATTTCCACATTTTGATGGACTAAGGTATAGTTTTCAGCTTAGTGTGATTAGTTCAAAAACATTATCCTATAGATACTATTCAATAACCAATGTTTCCAATGATACATTAAGGGTATGTTCTTCAATACATCTGAAAAAACATGACACTATTTTTACATAGTACCACTTACATATCTGTAGTTACCTTAAAATGACATATACCTTAGAGCCAGAAGGTAAAATTTATTTTTATTTCTGCAGGAAACAATTTGTGACTTTATACCAACAAACTGAATTTGAGTCTTTCCTTATTCGTAAGGTAAGGTGCAAAATGTAAGGACTCTTCACTTTTCTTTTTTCCTGCTCTAGAAGTCAACCCATATATTCTTCATTATTTCTGGTAGATTACATCCATTTATAGATGAGAAATGTAAGGCCAACAGTCAATGTAGTGAGTAAATAATGATACTAGAATTTGTGTCTTAGTTCTTCACTCTGTGTGCTTACAAAGAGAGTAATTTGGTGATGGAAGGGACCAATATGAAAAGACTATGGGGAAAAATCATACTTTGGATATGGTTGTTTTAGGACTAGGTGACAGTGTTGAGTAAATGAAACAGGCTGGTGTCAGGGGCATAAAAACTAGTATATAGAAATCATTTGAGTGGGGGCAGGGAAGGTGGCTCATGGGAGAGCGCTTGCCTTGCATGCATGAGGCCCTGGATTCGATTTCTCAGCACCACATAAGCAGAGAAAAAAGCCGGAAGTGGTGCTGTGGCTGAAGTGGTAGAGTGCTAGTCTTGAGCTGAAGAAATGAGGGACAGTGCCCAGGCCCAGAGGTCAGGCTCCACGAATGCACCCACCCAAAAAATAGAAATCATTTGAGAGACAGAAACTGAGAAAATCTGGATCATTCATCTTATTTAATGGGACAGAGTAGAAGGGTAAGAAGAAATCTAATGTGCTCCCACACATTTGGCTGGCAACTCTGTTAGTGCTACTCTTAGTTATAAGGACCACAGGTGGAAATGATGGATTTAGGGGAAAAATCTGATAGTTCTAAAGTTTAGTTGCAAAGATGGGTCTGTTTAGACATCATCAAAATATCCACGACCATGAATATGAAAAAGAATAATAAAATTGGGGGCAATATTGAAAGGAAAAGGAAAAGGAAAGTTCTGACACAGGTGTGAGCAATGTGAGCACCACTGTAGACAAGATTGAAAGAAAGAGATAAATAAGGAAATAAAAAAGTAACAAACACAGATTTACAGAAGTAAAGGAAGGAATTTGCAAGAAGATATTGAAAGAAATATGCTATTTGGTTTTGAAAATTAAAAGGACATAGACAAGTTCAATAAGATCATTGTTTTGGTGAAAGTCATATTGATAAAATTTTGGGAAATGAATATGAAGCCATAAAATTCTGGATCCATAAATTCAACAGATCCTATTGATTTTAAATGTTGGGAACCAATGCTTTTATCCTGAACTTAGAAAAATTATACAGATATAACTGTCATGAACTTTACTCATAGGTATTGTGTGAACATTTTTGAAGACTTTGTTTACTCAGGAGTTTGTAGATTGAACTACAGCACAGACAATCCTAATTTGTCCTACAGTTCCAATGTGTGGCCCATGTATCCACATCAGTTTGGGATTTTATTGAAATATTTTTAGATATGTTTGGATGTCTTATCAGCCTATTTGTTATAAATGTAATCCAAGTAACACTAAGTATTAGGTTGAACAAGCAGCATTACTGATGTGACTGAAGACTCCTCGAATTGATTCTTCTTTAGAATAGAAAATGCCTCAATAGTCATTGACACATCATAACTGCCATATACTCCATTTAACTCTAGTTCTTGTTAGGGATATCTCCATGGTGAAATAACCCTGTCAATCATCCTGCCACAAATTCTTATATGTAGGGAATGCTTTTATAAACTTCAAACTTTTATTGAATTGGGGAGTTCAGACTTTACCCTCACCAGTACGACAGAATGCCTAAAAAGGTAAGACATTTTGCTGTAATGCCTTCCTTTCATTTTCTCATACCCATTGGCAAGTAGGGAAGGATTCACCTACAATGCTGACTTGTACTAACACAACACCTTGGATCTAGTGTTAATTCGGATACTTACTAATTAGCTTTAGATTTTGTGGCTATTTATATTTCTCATGGGAAACCTAATGAGCCCCATGGAAATTGATCTAAGGAGACTTTCAATTCTAATATCAGTTTTTCTCAAAATATTTTAAATTCTACATTCTCTAATGTGAGCATAGGGTTACACTGTGGAACTTTTCTCCTCAAAGAGTGAGTACTACCCTATTGCTTAATATGGACAAAGTACTTTCATACATAGACTGGTCTTGTGCAAACAAGAAGTGGTAGTTGAACAATGTTCTTAGCAGTTTGTATAGATGAAATGGAAAGAGAGCAACTATGAACTCAAAAGGAATTTGCAAAAAAGCGAAAGGCACAAAGTAGAATGTGCCAAGGAAATGCTGAAGTATAATTTCAAATTATGTGCTCAGGTGTGAGGGTGTGTTCAAAGTACAGCTTAAGAAAATGTAGTTGGGTATCTTGGGGAAAAACTGCTTTAAACTCTTCAGTGATAATTGTACAAGTAAAAGCCCCTAACTCTGACTCTAATCAGCCACATCATCATCAACTTAGGGACTATTTTCCAAGTGCAAAGTGAGAAAAAGAGGGCTCATCACAGTTAGTGTTCAGGTTGAAGTAATTGAAATAATATAATTTTTCTTATAAGACTTCACTTATTTTGGTGGTTTAAAGTAGGAAAAACCCAAGTAAATTTTTTGCATGTACCTAAATTAAGTGGGACATAGTATATCACTCTCTTTTTAACTGGGAAGTTGTAGATTACATCTTTTTATACTCTAACTTGGGAAAATGATCTGCTGTCATCGTTTTCTTTCCCCTCCCCATCTTTTGCTCTAACAATTACATAATTTTTATTTAAAGAGACATACTTGAGCTTGCATTTCTAAATCCTCCACAATTATCTGAACTAATTCATACTTCTGGAAGCCTCCTCTATCTTTCTCAAGGAAATATTTTGTCATTACCATTTTAACCCATATGATATTGGATATCTTCCTGTCTAATTCAGTGCAAGATATACATTAGACTCATCCATATATCTCAACACTTGTACCACCATGAAATCCTATCTTCATAAAAATCATGATTTTAGAATATCTGGGGAGGTGGCATCTGTCAATTTTGAATGAACCTAAGTGATACTTACATGCAATCATGTTTTAAATCAATATGCCTCTCAGGAGATGAACGAATTGACAAAATGTGATAAATATATCCAATGTGGAATTCTATGCTTACAATTCATATGGAAATGGAAAAATACTACTAAGTAAAATAAACAAGACACAAAGAAAGAGATTCCATGGTTTCCCTAATTTGCAACAAGTAGGAAATATCTAGGATAGTCCTAGCAGATGAGCAGAATGGCTCAGTAGCTATGTATAAGATTATGATGAACAAAATGAACTCCTACATATGGAAACAAAGGTTTTCTTCGTGGTTGTTATTTTTAATGTACTCTGTGATTCTTTTTTCTTTTGTGTTTTCTCCTATGGTTTGTCCCCTGCTGTATTTGATTTCAGTATCATGTGTTATTGTATATATATATTTATCTTAATTAGGGAAGGGAAGAGGAACAACGACATGGCGTGACAAAGGACAAAGTATAAACCAATGTAATAGCAATGTTCACAAGACAACATAATGGAAATTTACATTACAACTTGTGAAGGGTATTCGGGTGAAGGGAAACTGTTAGAAAAGTGAGGTAGTATATAAAAAGTTCTACATGTTATGTATTCACCATCTTATAATTACGGCAACCCCTTCTATATATCACCTTGACAATAAAATTAAATTAAAAAATAACTTACATAAAATATAATTTCACTGTATTGGTATAGTAAATACCATTCTATTCCCCATTTCTTTATCAGAGGGTCAACAACTTGAATGTTATCAAACTATACAATATCTTCACAATGTATTTGCCTTTATGTTGAAAAAACCATTACCTCATATTAAAACAGAAAAGTTTAATTCTACGGAAACTCCTAACTTTTAAAACTGAATAATTGTTACGACGACAGAATATATGTATTCTTCAAAATTCAGATGACTACTAATTAATCATTTTCAAATTCTGATCATGCCAGAGACATTTAAAACAGTATCTGTTTGCATTTTAATTAATTCTGCAATAGATGAAATTTCCAATGTGATGTTACATATGTAAAAATGAATAGAAAAAATAGCCACATTCTGGTAGAAGACAAAACTATGACCTATCTATAATAATTAATTCCTGAAGAGTAAATATTTGTTCATCAGAATAAGCTATTATTTCTATGACAATCAATCCCAAGTTTTTATCCTAGCCCAACAGTTGCAACTTGTAAGGTGCACCTTAAAATTGCCTAAATTCACATCATGACTAGCTTATCACTATTGTGAAAAAAATTCTACACTTCTGCTGTGATGCCCTCCCAATTGTGCAAAGAAGACTACACTAAAGTTTTCTGCATCATTTTCCCTCCAGTGGTATTTTTGAGATCAGAACACTCGCAAATAGTATTTATATTATTATTATATACTAATTTTATTATGTATTATTTTTATCTATCATAGATATTCAGGAGATCAGAATATCTGAATATTAAGATCTGAAGATTGTGGATCAAACCCACCCAGGTAGCAAGGTTCCTTATAATCTTATTTCCAATAAACTCATAAGGAATAGCCAGACACAAGTGGCACTGAGGTTCAATTGGTAGAGCAGTAGCCTTGAGCAAAAACAGGCTCAGGGACAGTGCCCAGACTTAGATGTCAAGCCCCAGCATAAACTAAACAACAAAACCAAAATATAAACAAGCATTAAACCTAGCTTTTTTCCCTCATTGTATAAGTAATTAAGAGGTACGTAAGGAAATTTCTTCCTCTGTTATGTATAGGTAGAAGAAAAAAGATGTCCTACAATTACTCTCTTCATACAATGTTACACCAAAGCCTCAAAAAGTTGATCTTTTTCTAAATTTATATATTAATAGCATCCCTTTGTTGGCATCTTTGTCTAGATTATTCAGATTATCATGTTATACATGAACTGTTGGAATTATGTATTAACTAATTTCTAATTATACCTCACTTGAAAGAATATTCTAGGCAATTAGAATGCCAGAATCATTTCTGAATTTCTAAATTAAATCTTCTACTTGAAAACATTTTTGTAGTATCCTAGAGAATATGAAATTACAAATGAAAAGCATTTATTTCAAATCTAAATTCTAATTTAGGCAGGTCTCCAAAGTCCTACATTAGATGAACTTTGCTATTTCTCCAGGCTTAAGCTTTTGTAATCCTTCATCATTTCTTTAGAATCCAACAGAATGGTGCTTACTTTTTCAAATTTTCGACTGGGAATCATGAGCTATTTTGTATCTAGCAATGTTCTGTAATGAAGAGAGCATGTAAAACAGAAGTGAGGATGATATATGAGTTGCATTTCACTAGGAAACTTGACTTATCAAAACATAGTGAAAAAATTAGCCCAAACCTCCAACTGGGTATTCCTTTCTTGTTGTTTGGCTTGTTTTATTGAGACAAATTATACTACCTGGTCCAGGGAAGGTATCGCTATGTAATTCCACTCTCTAATCTCCTATCTTAGTCTGAGTGCTAGAATTCCAGGCTTGTATCACATTGCCCTGCCATAGTTTGTTTGTTTATTTAATCTAGAAACAGGCTAGCAATTCTGAACTTCTCCAATGATCTTATCTACTAGACTGACTGCTTTGACTGTTTATGTACAATTTTCAAAGACGTTCTAACATTTAACACAGGATATGAACATTTTCAGATGCACCTGCAGGGTTCTCTGATTCATTCTTCCATGGATCTGATCACTTTAATAATGATTTCTTGACTTTGTTAATATCTCTGGTCCCTACCTTTGTAATGTTCTCAAGCTTTTTTGGGAAAGTTCACTTGAGGACTTTCTAATATTAAAAATTATCACTTTTTGTAGTATTAGAACATATTTTCTATTATTTTCTAACTTTTTCTACACATTCTGAGTGTTGTTTCATATGTGTGTTTACATATATAAATGCCTTTGTGTATGTGCATGCTTGCATGTATGTATGTCAAAACCTCAAGCTCTTATTCAGCAGTCTTGCTCATACCTAGTATTCCATCACTTCAGCCATTCTTACAATGCAGGTTTAGGCTGTTTAATTATAGAAATTGTCACAAATACTTTTTTTTCCCAGGCTGGATGCAAACTGAATTTCCCAGAATCCTTTACATTCTTAGGTTTTATCTTTCCAGGAGAATCAACTTTTAAACTTGAAACAGTTTTGTGAGTGTAAAGTCAAACTTGTAGCCTGAATTTTTAACTTAAGAATTCATATAAAGATAGATGAACATACACATTACATATATTGAGTGTACACTGGTAGAAATGTGATCTTAAACCGGGTGACAGTGGCTCACACCTATAATACTAGCTACTTAGGAGGCTGAGATCTGAGGATTGCAGTTGAAATCCAGCACAAGTAGGAAAGGTTATGAAGCACTTATCTCTAATTAACAACCAGAAAACTGGAAGTGACACTGTGGATCAAGTGGTAGACTGCTAGAATTAAGCTGAAGAGTAGAGGAAGAGTGCATAGGCCCAGACTTCAAGCCCCACAAATACCAAAGAAAAAAGAAAAGTAAAGAAAAATATATATGTGAACTTAGCCACCAGTTCATTGCTAGTATAATTCCTACTCTCTCAACATGACATTTTTCCAGTTAAGTCCATGCTCATATCTGACTTGCTTTGAAACTGGAATTTTTCTTCCATTCTACTTTTTACAAATTTGCATTATTAGTTACCACGATTTAGAGCTAGTAGAAGAAACAGAGTGGCCTCATCCTTCATGTTCCACTTAGTAGTAATGCTTTCTCTATATCACTCCCGTAGATCTACATACTGGTCTTGGCTTTATTGTTTCAAATTTGTCTTATTTGCAGTTTTCTAACTGTATTGAGCAACCATACTTAAACACAGAATTTCTTTTTCTCCTATTATTCATATTGTTTCTCCTACTGTGAACTTATATACACTTGTGAAATTATGCATAACACACACACAAATATTTCTGAGAACATTCTCACTTAAAATTGGTCTTGATTTATAGAGTACTTAGGAAATTTGAACTTATTGTACTCCAGGATAATGTTTTTTTTCATGATTTTCATTGGAAAAATGTTGTACAGAGGGGTTAGAGTTATATAAATAAGTTAATTAGTACATAATCTATCAAGCATTGTTACCTCTTCTTTTGTTTTTCCCCTGCTTTCCCTTTCCTCCTTGCCGCCCCAAATACCCTCTCCCCTCCCCAAGTTGTAAAGTTCATTTTCTACATAGTGTCTTGTAGAACTCATTGTGACAATGGGTTATACTGTATCCTTGTTTCAGCGTTTTGTTATTCGCTTCCCCTCCACACATTAGAAAAAGGTATATGCAATACGCAGATCACCAACATCAAATACAGTGAAAACAGAGGTTATACCGTGGAGGTAGAAAATAGAAGAGAAACAAAAAAAATCACATAGTACCTGTGAGGTAACAATAAAGATAAATCACGTTGTGTCCTATCTTGGAGTCCATTTCATTTAACATCATTTTATATGGCCATATGTACATGTATAATGTTTTATAAGCGATTTAAATTCCGTATTTTCTCATGATTCAGTTGTTTCTGAAACACATGTTGCCTCATGTACAAAGATATACTTGTTCTATTTCAATGAAGCCACAAAACGTTCATTTTACCTGGAGCAGCACCATAGATTGTTACTTGAAATAATTGGAAGGTACTGTTACTGGAAGTGGAAACTGATTCCAAGAGATGAATTGAACATAGAGAAATGACAAGTTCAACTTAATTTGTACTCTCGTTTTACTGTACAAGAAAAAAAATTCAAAGCTTGAAGGAAACTCTGTCCCTGACTTTTTCGAGTGCGTTCTTTACTCACATAAAACTTGTCTGTAAATTTCTAGTTGAGAGTATTACAAAAGGAAACAATATGCCATTTGAAGGCCAACAAAGATAAAAGGAAATAACGTTGTTTTAAAAGTGTTCTACTGCAAAGAACAAAGACATGTAGGTGTAAAGGTACCTTATGCCTTGATATTTCACTCCTGACATGACTGTCCTCTTGCAGGAGCCAGTTATCCATTCCTTTAATCTGGTCCTGAGTTCACCATAGCAATAAGGATTCCAAAAAGCAGGATCCAGTGAGTATGATCAGCAAAAGGAGCCTCTTTTCAAACCAGTGCTTTAAGGATGGTCCCAAAGAAATATGTGGGGTTTTTTTTGCTTGCTTTTGTGTTTAGTTTGTGCTGGTTCTGGGGCTTGACCTCAGAGTCTGGACCCTGACCCTGAACAGTTGTCTTTCCTGCCCACCTGCCACCATAGCTAGTACTCTACTGCTTGAGCCAAAACTTCACTTCTGGCTTTTTTGGTGTTTGATTACAGATAAGAGTTTGAGGGCTGGGAAGGTGGCTCAGTGGTAGAGCGCTTGCCTTGCATGCCTGAAGCCCTGAGTTCGATTCCTCAGCACCACATAAGCAAAAAGAAAAAAACCCGGAAGTGTCGCTGTGACTCAGGTGGTAGAGTGCTAGCCTTGAGCTGAAAAGCTGAAGGATAGTGCCCAGGCCCAGAGTTCAGACTCCACGACCGGACCTCCCCCCCAAAAAAAAAGAGTTTGACAGACTCTCGTACCTGTTGGCTTGAGATTGTAATAAATCCAAGTGACATCAACTGTATGGACTTCTTTTTTGAACCAAGACATGTTAGATGAAGTTTATTATAAAGCTAGTATTTGATAATTTTTAAAAGAAGAGAATATGTTCAACAAAGAAACCATAACAACTCAGCAAAAGTAGGTGCACTGAATTATTTTGGAATTATGTTCTCTGCCTGGGAAGATTACTACTGACTTTGTCGTTCCTTTTGAGGAACTATTTCTGTTGGTCGTGGGGCTTGAACTCTGATCCTGGGCGCTGTCCCTCAGCTCTTCAGCTCAAGTTGAGTGCTCTACCATTTTAGCTACAACACCACTTCCGAATTTCTGGTGGTAATTGAAGATAAGATTCTCATGGATTTTCCTGACCAGGCTGGCTTTAAACCATAATCCTCTGGTTTCAACCTCCTGAGTAGCTAGTATTACAAGTGTGATTCACCAGCACCCAGCTCATATTTGCATTTATGTGCACATAATGAGAGTATTTTGACAAAGAATGGAAATTTGAATCAAATGGTGTGACATTGCAGCTTTTCAATAAAATGGAGGTAGCAATAAATATGTCCTCCTTTTCCATGTTCTTACATTAATGACTCATGAGCTATGGGACTCTTAAATTAGCATGCTCTGTTGTCTGGTATGTGGAATTAATATCAGAATTTGTTCAAAGAGAAATCGAGAAAGACAGATTTGTAGAAAGCAAAGGAGATCAGTTATGAAATAGCTGTATAGAAGGATATACAAATTATCACCCAGAGATTACGAACTAGCCTAAGTTATTAGATTGCTAAAGGCAAAGAGGAATAAGCCTAGTTGATAATTGTTCTTCAATAACCAAAAATGGTTCTTTAGAACAGTTTATGGTATAATTTAGTTATTATTATTTATTCCTTCCATCTGGAGTTATTCCTTCTGTCAAAACTATTAATTAACCTCTCTCTTTTTGGTGCCATAATTTAGCAAAAAGATTTCCAAATCTCACTTATACTACACTTCTGATTGTGATTAGCAGTGGCCACTCAAGAGCCTGGAATCTGAATTTCCAGAATTAATCTTCACTGATATCTAAGCACATTCCTGGTATTAATTGCCATGACATATTAACTAAACGTTTTTTTTTTGTTCAACACGGTATTCTAATATAGGTAAAGTACATGAATTAATGACTATTGATAGGTATCAGTTGGAAGGAGCAATTGAGCAATTATATATTCCAAGTATGGGTTGTTTATTTGGCATTTCCTAGCTAAATGACTCTTTTGCCAGTCCTGGGGCTTGAACTCAGGGCCAGGGAACTGTTCCTGAGCTTCTTTTTTTTTTTTTTTTTTTGATCAAGGCTAGTACTCTACCACTTGAGGCAAAACACAACTTCCAGTGTTTCTTTTTCTGTTTATGTCATACTGAGTAATTGAACCCAGGGTTTCATGCATGCTAAGCAATAACTGTTCCATGAAACCACATTCCCAGAGGCCTAAATGACTTTTTTTATATTAATAAGTTTTTGGTGTGTGAAAATACAGTACAGAGGAGTTATAATTACATGAGCAAGGTAATGAGTATATTTCTTATCAAGCATTTTTGCTTCCTCCTTTGTTTCCCCTTACCATCCCTGCCCACCGATCCCCCCCCCACCGGCAAAGTTGTAAAGTTCTTTATTTGACATAATGTCTTGTTGCAATGGGAATTTCTTAAGATGGCATTACTTTTTCATTCCGTTAATATGTATTACAATTTAGGTCAGGTGGTAGAAAAGGGAGTGGAAAACAATACTAAGTCCAGTAAGGCTGAGATTCCTATCACATCACTAAGGAAGTAGTGTTAAGACCTACAGGACTCTTAGGTCTGTTGTATGTGACATTATTATGTAAAATACTATTAACTGTCAGCCCCGACATCCATAACATTCTGATTCCACTTTCCAGGTCAAGAACCAAATACCTATGCCTTTTTATTGATTGGGTGTGTTTCTTAGGAAGGAAGGAGGAGGATGTAGTAGGTGATGGTGGAAAAATATGTATATTGGCTCCCTGTCCACATTTTTTGCATTTTTAAAAAGTGCTACTGATGAACTCCCACTTACATCTAATTGACTTGCTGTTTGCACAAGATGCAGATAAATGAAGACATTTGTTCTGGTGGATAGTCACATATATTAACAAAATCCATTTCTGGAAAAATAAGATACTAGGTAAGACATTATAAATTATTGTCTATAAAATGGCTTCTTTTCTTGGAGAACAAAAGGTAGTATTGAAATGATTACTCCAACTTTTTTTGAGATTTTGTGTTGTCTCAGTATCAAAATGTTCTCTAATTTCTGTAACATCCAAACTTAAAAGACATGATTTGAAGATCTCAGTAGTTTTAGAAAATAAGGAACATAATAGCATCCTTCCTGCAGAGTCATGTCATGACAAGTATAATTGATTGTATTATGGTTCTCTTTTTTTCCTCTTTATCTCAAGTGTTGCATATCTTGGCATACTACTCGATGTCCTGAATCAGCTTCCTGTAGGTGAGATTTACCTCTACTCTGCAGTGTCAAGATGGGTCATGTGACTTACTTCATCTTACAAAAGTGTTCCAGAAGTGGTGAAAGGCTATTTCTGGGGAAGATTTCTATATCATTATCTGTGTCTTTTTACCACTTAGCTATAAAAATATAATATTTCCAGAGGGAGCCTTCTTTCAACTTATATGTTGGAAGAGTATAGCATGTGAAATTGAGGCCAAACTCAAATACAGCCTCATACATATAACACAGGCATAACTAAGCTAATATTAGAATATGATATTAAGATGCTAGTTTCTTACCATGCTTTTATACATTTATGATAGTTGATTATAGCACACCGTAATTTAACAAATCCTAAACAAGAACTAAACAAATTGATAACATTTCCTATTGGAAGATAGTACAATTTTTTTAAAATAAGCATTCTCCATGTGATCAATTGTGGGATTATCTATTTCTTTTTTTATTTTTTATTGTGAAAATACTGTACAGAGGGGTTACAATTACATGGGCAAGATAATGAGTACATTTCTTATCAAGCATTGTAGCTTCCTCCTTTGTTTCCCCTTCCCATCCCTTCCCAGCCTCCCCCAACCCCCACCAAAGTTGTAAAGTTCGTTTTCAACATGACAACTTGTACTTTTCATTGTTGCAACAGATCCACCTGTATCCTTATTTAAACGACTTGTTTTTCCCATTCCACTCCACAAATTATACTGACATCAAATACAGTGAAAGCAGGAGTTATTCTGTGGGGGGAGGGACATACAAAGTAACAAAGAAATAATCTTATAAATGCGTTAGAAACAAATGCATGAAAGAAAAAAAAACATTTAAATACATATCTTAGGGTTCATTTTCCTAACATCACCTTATCTAACCTTTTCTGCTTGACTCATACATATACTAGATATTGCAAATAAGGGAAACCATGGGACCTATGTTTCTTTGGGCTTGGCTTACTTCACTTAATATAATTTTTTGCAAGTCTTTCCATTTCCTAACAAATGAGGCAATGTCATTCTTTCTGATGTAGGCATAGAATTCCATTTTGTATATATACCACATTTTCTTGATCCATTCATCTACTGAGGGGCATCTGGGAAGCTACTGGGAAGCACAACTATGTTTATTCCAGCATTATTTACCATAGGGATTATCTATTTCTATAGATGTGTTTAATCACTCTAGAGCACTGTATCTAATATCCACAATCATTATCCAGACCTTGTGATTGAGAGGAGGAAGAAAAAAATATAGATTTCTCCTTCTCTTTTCCTCTTCTCTTTTTCTAGTGTGGATTCTCATCTTTTCTCCCAATTCTCCTATTAATAAAGAAAGAATGACATATTGTGGATATGAAGCAAAAGGCTTCAAAGCCAGAATTTTATTCTTTCAGAAATAGATGAAGTAAATCAGAGTGGCTCAAGGAAGAATAAAAACATGATTTTTTTCCCTTTCTGGATTTCACCATAAACTCTGAACATGACTCTAAATAGCTAGTTAACCATTTGCCTTGGCTAACTTTTTAAAAATATAGTTTTAAAAATAAATGGTAATTTTAAAAAATTAAAAGTAATTTAAAAATAAATAGTAAGTTGTTGTTTGCTTTTGGGAGGCATGAAATAAGAATGCATTAACATGGTGTGAGTTGAGAGGCTAAATTTTATCAGAATCTAAACATAATGAAAAATAGATGATTTTAAGATAAATAGCTTGTAGATACATTTTTACTTGGACATACCCACAGAGACATATTTTTTTTTTCTTTTCCTCTCCACGTTGATTCAACTTCAATAACCAGTTCATGTAATTCAAATTGCTGTGTTTCTTTCAGAAATAGAATAGTCCCAAAAAAGTTAGAAAAAGAGAACCAGTATTGGGTAACGCAATCTTTAAAAATAGCAGTCAAATAAATATTAACCATAATTGCAAAATAATAACAATCAAATGCTCTTGAAAAGAGAACATTGTAAGCAGAATATACAAAAAGTGATAGTGCCACAACTACTTCAGGAGCTGCTCTCTGACGTTTAGGATTTCTAGTACGTGACAATGTTTTAATGAGGATTAATTCCTTTCAGGGACTAATTTTTTTTAAGTTATAATTCATAGAAGAATTTATAATTCATAGAATTTATAATTCATAGAACAATTTATAATAGAAAGAATGCTAAATACTCGTTTTACATAGCAAAATACCTTTCCATAATATCTGTCTTTCCCAAATAACTAATACCTTAAATGTACATTAGCATTATATGTATATGTTTGTAAAATAATCACCTTTCATAACCCAAGGAACACAAATATGAAGAATTATCAGATGGGGGAAATATTTTCAAATGGGTACTTTAAAGTCCCAGGTGTAGTTCGAAAGGACATGATGAGGTTAGAACCATCAGAGACATGTAAAAATGCTACATTAGAAAATAAAGAAAAAAACAACAACCCCGATTCTGAATGTCTGGAAAGCAGAACAGCAAGTAAATACTTTTTCCACTAGAATCATTTGAAAAATACTTTAGCGCTGTCGGTGGCTCGATTTTAATCTTGTGAGACTTCTTTTAAATTTTTGTCCTTTAGAACTGATTATTCAAGCCAACTAACGTGTAGAAATATTTTACAGCACATTAATATTGGCAAACTAATTCAACTACAGCTTTTTCCTGATGCAACTACAGGGACACCACAATTCCTAGTTTTTGAGAATAAGAAAATGTTGCCACTGGCTTTGCATACTACTTACAGGCCTTAATTAAAGAAGTCTTGAAATTCTAAATAATATTTAAGTAAGAGGTTTCCTATCTTTATTTTCACATTTGGAGATCACTAAATACCAAAATTATGTGGAAGGCTAGGGTAAGAATATGGAAATGAAATCTGTCTCCTAATATTATAAAGATAATATATGTCATTTTGAGTTACAGTTTCTAAAGTAATAAAAAAAAATAAGGTAAGACAGATACAAAAACTCAATTTTCTATCCTTCCTAACTTTTCAACAGCAATTAGAGAATCCAGTAAATGTCGAGCCACCCCAGGATGGTATAGGATGTTATAGGATCATTAGATGGTGAAAAAGAAGATAATAAAAATGGTTCCCCTGTAACAATGGGAAACAAAATCTACAGCTACAGATTGTGATATAGCTAGAAAATAGTTTCCACTATTCTAAGTCTTTGATATTTTAGGTTTGTTTACACAGCGTCTTTCCCCTCTTAGGAAATGACCCTTTATTAATACTCAAGTGTTTGCAGCTTATAACCCAGAAACAAACAATGCTTCTAAATGTAAAGAAGAATGATATTAAGAGTAATCAAGGTTACTTCCATAGCTATAGCTGATAAATAAGAATGATATTGGGGAATAGTCCAATAATCTTGAACTTTTTCATAACTTTACTCTTCTCCAACACGAGAAGTGCTAGTCAAAATATGATAAACATTAATAGAGGAATTTTATATATTTTTTGTTCATACCAAAGCAAATACACGTTCCTCTTTGCAAGCCTGATTTTGAAAGCGTCAGACTCTCAAAATTATTTTATAGACAAAAGTTTACTCCTTTGACTTAGGTGTTTTCCTGCCTTTGGGTGTTGCTCTCTATTATTTTGGCAACTGCATAAAAAAACAAGATAAATCTATTATGCTTGTGTTGAATTGTTCAAAGTAAACCTGTCTTCACTGCTAATTAAAGTTTAATTATTGCTCTTTGAATGCAACAAAAAGTGATATTTTAACATACATTCTCATTGAAATTGTTGAAAACAGGAGTGTCTGTAATTGCTTTTTTAATAGTTTTCAAGTATTTCCCTTGGCTATTTTCATTATTGCCTTTGTTCTGGTCTTCTAGTCAGGAACAGAGGGTTATCTAAGATATAGGATGTTAGGTAGAAAAAAATAGATGTATAATTACAGATTTTCCTCTCCTTAAAGACTGAAAAGCTCAGAAGACATTTTGCTATCACTGGCATTGTTAAGATGGTTTTAATATTTTGGTTCTTAAACTAAGTGAAATACATGTGAAATGTTACTTGTTCCAACAATGATTATGGCTTATACTTTTCTGCTCCAATGAGATGAAACGTCTGACTGTGTTGGAGGGCATATTGATTTTAGGGTAGGAGGGTTAATTATAGAAAGCCAAGGGAGAATCCTAAAACAGTATTGCCTTTCACGTATCACTTAATTATACTTAAGATATATAAGTATAGAAATATAAAAGTATGAATTGAATGAGAAATATGGGATTTACAAATTGATTCAATGACAACTAATACAGAAAGCAATTCTCTATATTTATATAATCTAGTATACCTAGTAAGGATTTAAAAATTGATAGAATATATTTTTAACATTTATGTGAAATATTTGTTTATTTGTAACTGTTTATTTTAAATTTTTGTTGGTCGTGGGGCTTCAAATCTGGGCCTGGACACTGTCCCTCGGCTCTTCAGCTCACGACTAGTGCCCTACCACTTGAGCCACTGCCACTTTTCTGGTGGCTCATTGGAAATAAGAGTCTCACGGACTTTTCTGACTAGGCTGGCTTTGAACCATTAGTCTCAACTCACAACCTTCGTAGTAGCTAAGGTTATAAGCATGAACAACTGGTTCCTAGCTACACAATTATTTTTTACATAGCTATGAAATATTGATTGATAATCCCATTCATTTATATGTTGTGTAATGATAAAGCTACATCATATCCATTAATTTCTTCATGTAACATTTCTTTTTTAGTAAGAATGCTTAAAAACTTATCTTCTGGCTAGGATGAAATATCTATTCTTAACTATAATCACTTTGCTTCTTGTGGTATACAATTAATATATTTAGCTTTGGTCCTGGAAGTCTGATAATTAAAGTTACATAAAACATGAATTGTAAAGTGAAAGAAATTCATGGTTCCATTACTTGTTGTAAGAAAACAATTATGCTTTTTGTTTCCAATTATATTTCTGAGGGAATGTGTATTATTCATTGATTTAATTGTTAAAATTTATAACAGTTACATTATATCAAGTTGATTCAAACTTGTTTGGTCCATTAGCTTGAATTCAGGGTCCCTGAGATTTGTTGCATTTTTTAAACAATTTACCATTTCAGTCATGCCTCACTTCTGGCGTTTTTGCTGATTAATCAGAGATAAGATTATCAGGGAGTTTATTTTGTGGGCTGCCTTCAAACAGCAATACTCAAATCACAGCCTACCCAGTAGCTAGGATGAGATACATTCGCCACCTGCTCCCAACTTCTATTCACTACTTGTATATGAGCTTTCATATACTAAATTGTTTTACACTTTTATTGAGTCCAACTCTTTCGTTTTCCTTTCCTATAATTTTAATGCCAAATTTAAGACTGCTTCATCTCAAAATTGTCAAAACATCTTCTTTGCTTTACATTTAAATCTCTCTTTTTGTTTTATATGCCACGTTTTAATCCTGCTTGACGTTGACATTTGAATAAATTGTTATGTTTAAGTCAATGTTCACTTTTTAATTTTCCCAAATACTGCCTAACCTATCACATATTATTAAACTGAACGTCATCCCACAACTGTAGGGTTTTACCCCTTAGTTAATATTCCTTGATAATATTTATGTGGATCTAATCTGGTGCCCTACAGACCCATTGAATGGGAATGGGAATGTCCGTAATACTCTAATGTCCAATTAACCACCAGAAAGCAGAAGTGGCAAAGTTGCTCAATGAGTAGAGCATTCACTTCGAACTGAAGAGCCGAGTGACAATGCCCAGGACCAGATTTCAAGCCCCATGAATGACCAAAAAAGGGGAAGAGACAATTTATATCTTTTCTCACTTGTATCCTCTAATCCACAAAAATTATGTCTCCATTTATTTAGATTTTTGCTTCTATATTCAGCATTGTATAATTTTCAATGACGGTGAGTAAATAGCACTTTAATACATTTTGACAATGTGTGAAGATAGCACAAAGAAATTCACAGAAGACAGTTGAAATATAAAGGGCAATGGGAATGGAGAAAGCCAGAAACGGGTTAATCAGGCCCTTCATCAATATGTGAGAGTGTAAGATATTTCAATAAGATATCTTCATATAATTAATATACACCAATTAATAACTATCTTCCAAAGGCTTTGGCATTCAAGTATGACATAAAGGATAAATACACATTCTGTGGAGAAATGAAAGATAGATGAGAAAATGCATACTTATAATGATTGTGTAAATAAACTAAGAAATTCAATCAACATTCTGAGGGCTCATGGCTCATTGGACTCGAAGGATGCTGGTATCTAAGTTAATTCTAACATGTTAGACTTGATCCTATCTTTAAGACTGCTTAATACTATTGCATTTTGAGTCTTTGAGTTTTCTTGTTGTTGGTTGTGGTGGTGGTTCTGGGCCTTGAACCCTGGGCCTGGGCACTGTCCCTCAGCTCTTGAACTCAAAGCTAGAGCTCTACTAGTTGAGTCATAGTACCACCTCCGGCTTTCTGGTGGTTTATTGGAGATTAGAGTCTCATGGACTTTTCCAGCACAGGCTGGCTTTGAACCATGATCCTCAGATCTCAGCCTCGTGAGTGCCTAGGATTACAGGTGTGAGCCACCAGCGCCTGGCTCCTCTTTACAACATCTTAAACATAAAATAAAATAAAGTAAAATCCATAAAGGGCATGTTTGGCAAATAAAGTAAAACGTTAACTTACAGACAAATGAAAATAATAATGTATGTATATTTATATATACATGTATGTACACATCTGTATATTCTTATATATGTATACAAATATAAGTATTCGAATATATACACATATAAGCATGAATATATGCATATGTACATGTAGTGTTTACAAATATACATTTATTTAAGTAGACTTGAATCAGAAATATATAAAGAGCATATTAATTCCAATGAAATACTTTAACCATTCTGAACAAGTTATCCAAAAATCCAAATACGTATCTCTATAGTAATATAACAACAATCAAGGAACATATGGAAAGATCATAACACACCTAGACATTGCATACATATAGAGATTAGTGGAAATAGAAACAATAAGATAGACCTGCACAACCATTATGTAGAAATTACAATCTTTATACATTGGTGCTTGGCACTTAAAATGATATAGTCAGTTTCTTAAACATACTGGAAACCTTCAAGACATTACACATAGAATTGCCTCTTGTATCCAGCATTTTGAATTATAATTTTATATACAAAATAGATTTCAACATATGTCCAATGAGACACATATACAAGAATATACATAGCAAAACCCTATATAATAACATATAATAACACATTGAAATGCCCATTGAGAATGTTATTCCAATATACACATGCGTACAAAACAATATGCTCTGTCCATGAGAAAAACTTATATGGACTTACTTTGGAAACAGTGATATTACGTGGGAGAAATGGATAAAATAGACTACATTTTCTAATTACGTGAGGTTTTTAAAATAGGCACATCTGTAGAGGTAGAATATGAAATAATAGCTGCTCAAGGGGAGAGTAGGTTGAAATGATGACAGGAAATGACTATTAATAAATATTTGAGTATGTTGAGAGGGTAGTAATGATAAAATGTTCCTGAACTGAAGGTGCTTTTCTTACTCCAACTCTTTAACATCCTAAGAATCATGGTACTTTATCGAAGAATTACAGATTGCACTTGCATTAACCTTAGGAAATTTTTTAGAATAGTAATGGGTGAATCTGAGTGATAATTTAGAATGTAAAATCCCAGAATTCTATAATGCACAACTTAAGTATGTTGATTAATAAGATTATCAAGAAAATATGATCTGTGATATATCCTCTGATTGACTATACATGATATTAAGAGCCAGTGAATATTCTACAAATTCATGTAAGTTGACCTATGAGATAGGATTGAGAAGGATGAGGGATAATGATCATCAAGATGCATTGTATTGGCCCTGGAATGTGGCTTAGTGGTAGACACTTGCCTTGCATGTGTGAAGCCCTGGGTTTGATTTCTCAGTACTACATAAACAAAAAAGCAGGAATTGGCACTATGACACAAGTCATAGAGTACTAGCATGAGTAGCATGAGGTAAAGAAGCTCAAGGACATTGACAAGACATGAATTCAAGCCCCAGGACTAGGCAAAAAAAAGGTGCATTTTATTAAGCTGGGCACTAGAGGCTCACGGCTGTAATCCTAGATAATCAGGAGGCAGATAATTGAGGTTTAAAGCCAGCCCAGGCAAGAAAGTCTGTGATATTCTTATCTCCAATTAAATCTCAGAAAAATCAGAAAGTGCTGCTGTGCCTCAAGTGATAGAGTTCCAGCATTCATATAAAGGAGCTCAGGACAGCCTCCAGACCCAGATTTCAAAACTCAGGAGAGGAAAAAGGAAAAAAAAACTCACTATACACTGTTAATATACTGCTTTGTCAAACAGCAAGTCCCACACAACTAGTTAAATTAATTAAAAATATGATAAAATACAAGTCATTTTGGGAACCAGACAAAGATAGTATACACGGGACAAAGTAAATGTTATATCATGCAGTTTGATTTGAAATTTGTTCTATAGTCTTACATTATTTATGAAATTGACAATAGTGCCAATTATAGGTCAATTTCCTTGAGGAACAGATTGTATTCTGCTGTCTTTTATATGAAATCATAGAGGTAATTTTTTGCCATGTATTGAACTATATCTGATATTTCAAAGTAGATTGTCCTATTATAATATTAATTTAATCAATCATTTCATTTAGGGTGATGTTGGTTAGATTTTTTTTCCAGTAAATCTTATCCCCTATAATAAACGAGAGCATGCTGTGACAGTCTACTATTAATATGAAAACATACTTTATAAAATTTACTTAAAAGGCTGAAAGATTAAACTTGACTTCTGATTTTATACATTTCAGATTATGTTTCTTATCCTCATTGACTTGGGTTGGTGGTGGCACAGTACTCCATGTCAGGAATATGTGTTGGAATATGTGTATTCATGGAAGCCAGGAAGTAAAGAAGAAGAGGAATAGGAGTGGGAGAGGGGGAAGGAGGAGGGAGGGAAGAGAGAGAGGGAGAAGGGAAAGAAGAAGGAGAAGGAGACAGAGAAGAAAAAGAAGGAAGTGGAGGAAAGGACTTTGATCTTAACACCTTTGATCACAAGTTCTCAGTGACCAAAGCTCTACAACTATGCCCACATGAAAGGATTCGCCTCTTTATGGCAACTTAGTGAAATCTAATTATTAATCTCAATCCTTTATGATTTCAGATTTAATTTCTAGAGTGGTGGGTAGATATTTCTATACATTGTGATAATTTCTGTTCCTAAATATTTACTTGAATTAATCAGAGAAACTATTTGGCATGGAGATGGTTTGGTTATACTATTGTTGGAGAAATATTTTGAGTGAAAATACATTTTATTTAAAAGGTAAGGAAGTTTCAGAGATTTCATTTTGTGACCTTCAAAATGACTATTTCATCTAATTCATAATGACTTCAATTTTTCATAATTTTATGACATTCCTATTCACGTTTTTGTCATCTACAGTTCGGTTCTTTCTTTCTAGTTGAAGAAAAAGTAAATACTAACACAATCATTTATTTCTTAATTATTCTATAGAATAGGAATAATATGGATTTCCTACCATTCAAAAATAAAGTATATCCAAGTTTATAGGAATAATTGCATAAGTCATGGAATATCTTGCTTTATCTCATATGGAGATTGATTCAATTTCTAAAATTACTGTTGACATAAAATATATGAAATTCCGTGTTTCGCTGAAATGTCTTGTTACTCAAACCTCAGAAATAAATGAGCAGTAATTAAGATTTTTATATACTCAAAAAATGTTTGAATCTTTATTTTATGTCAAAAATGTTTAGGTTTAAAAGAAGAGAAAATCATGTGACTACAGTAGATAATATTTAATTTAATGAAAAATTACTTCATTCACCCTGACACAGCCTATTGCTTTTAACTTACATGAGAAATTTAATTAACGATGCCTTCATCCTTTTTGAATATTAGAGTATTTCAATTTGTGCAAAGATTCTGTCATTTAAATCTTTGAGTATATATTTTTTCATAAAAATGAAAACATTTTTTCACACTGCAGGTTCAGATTCAATAACTAAATAAATATCTAAATGTTAATTTGTTAAATTGAGCTTCCAGAATTCAAATAATAAGAAATTTATTTTATTCTTACATGTATTATATCAGTGCTATATATGGGTATCTCGAGCTTGTAATCCTCACTACTCAGGAAGCTGGGGTTCAAAGCCAGCCTTGACAACAAAGAAATCATCTTATTAATATGTTAGAAACAATTACAAGAAAAAAACATTTGAATACTTATTTTGGGGTCCATTTCACCTAACATCAACTTATCTGAACTTTGCTGCTTGTTTCAGACAAGTCCCTCCCCCACTGCTTTCATTGTATTTGATGTTGGTATAATTTGTGGAGGGGAAGGGAAAAAATGCTTTAAATAAGGATAGAGGTGGACCCATTGCAACTATGAGGCGTAAAAGTTGTTACGTTGAAAAACGAACTTTACAACTTTGGCCGAGTGAGGGGCAGAATGGGGGTAGATGGGAAGGGTTTGGAAGGGGAAACAAAGGAGATGGCAACAATGCTTGATAAGAAATGTACTCATTACCTTGCCCATGTAACTATAACCCCTCTGTATGGTATTTTCAAATAAAAAATAAAAATAAATTTAAAAAAGCCCGACTTGGCAAGAGTTTGTGAGTCGCATTTCAATTAATAACACAGACATCACAACACACGTACACACACACAAAGACAGAAGTGGAGTTGTGGCTCAAATGTTAGAGCAATGTCCTTGCTAGGAAAAAAATCAAGGGATAGGTCTGGAGTTCATATTACAAGAACAACACACACACAATATTATGTATAAATTCTTATTTTAGTTTGAAGAAATAAACAATATCATGGAAAGTAATATTTGTTACATATCCTGAAATTTTGTGAAGTTGTTTTTATTACAATTTGTCTTAAGATATAACATAGGTTATTAAAATTAATATTAATATAGTATATTTATAATTACTCATAACACCTTGGAGTAAAACAGTTGGTATTTTTTCTATAGCCATAAGAAATATTCTGAGTAAAAGGAAGAAAAAGAATGAAAGAAAGAAGGAAAGGAAAGGTAGGAAGAGAGAGAGAGAGGGGTATGGATGGAGGGAAGGAGCAAGGAAGGAAAGAAGAAAAGAAGGAAGGAAGGAATTAAGTAAGGAAGGAACAAAGAAACGAAGGAAGGGAGGGAGGAAGGAAGAGACAAAAAAAATTTAATTCATAAAATGTGCGATTTAGCCCAACATAAACTTGTAATTGACCCTTTAGTAAATGCAAGTTTGCAATTTTCATTTCTCTGCATGTTCCCCATGCATGAATGAAACCAACAAATGAAGGTTAAGAAATAACTAGTTGAATCTGTTTGCATCTGTAGTAAATATGTATGCAAATCTTTTTCTCATTTTCCATCCATCATCAAATAATTATTTGCAAACAATTTACATTTAGTTATAAATATTCTAAAAATTGAGGAAACCAAGGGATGTCAATATATTATATAATGTGAATATTAGTAATTATAATGCTATTAAAACTAGTCTTTACGTTATATTAATTGTAACATTTTTATTATGTATTTTATCTGACAAATTAGCATACTCTGATTTTGGTCTTTGTGGGATCCTAATAGCGGACAGTAATTAAATGAAAGGAGATCTGTATTTGTTGGCACAAATGAATATTTCTGAAAGCAATTAACTCATTGGAGATTGTTCAAATACATCAGAAGGGCCTTAGAAAGGCTGTACCACGTTAATATGGGTACCTATAATGTGATTCAAGAGCCACTAAACAATCATACTTCACTTTGCCATCACTAAAATTATTCCCATTGTAAGAAGAATCATTCACATAATTTACATTATATAATCTTGTCCTTGAGTTATTATGTTCTGTGAAATAATATCCATATGTACACCACACTGAGTTAAAGCAAAAGTAGCAAAGTATTTCACAATGTAAATCCTTCCAGATACACATGTTAAAATTCTATTCTCCTGTCTGGTGACATCAGAATCAGCCTTTCAGAGATGACCCTGCCATAATGATCCTGACGAGAGAAACTCAATATAATTACTCTGCCATGTGAACGTCCAGCAAATAGATTATAATGAATCAGAAAGTAGAACCCCATAAGACAAGAATTACTTTGAATAACCATTTTTAAAATCAATGTTTAAGCTTCTATAATATGGATAATACACTCCTGATGTTTTTAAGCTACTTACTTTGAAATATTTTAACAGCACAATGGCTGACAAAAAGCAAAGTTTTGATTTAAATTTCACAAATTCTGATAAAAAAGATTCATAGGGTTTTATTATTTGAATTTTATTCTCCAAGTCTCGAGGTTAAAAATATTTTAAAATGGGAATTGAATTGAGGTTCAACTCTCTATTCAACTACCATAATTAATTTTTTGAATATTTTTATTATCTTTAGTTTTACAAAGGAGTTGCCATTCACCGAAACAGTGTATGGATATAGTGCATCTTGATCAATGTCACCCCTTTCAACAATCTCATCCACCCCTACCAATCAACTCCAATCCTTATGTATCTCAATATTATGTTATGGAATTTCTTGCAATTTAACAAAGCAGTTTACATGTACAATGCACCTGGAATTGTGTTACTACTTCAACATCTTCAATTCCATTTCACACTACTCCTTGCTTTGTATATTTCAATTCTTGGAAGTATACAATAGATTCTTGCCTTTTCCCCTTCAATTTCCTACCTCTCTCACATTGCGCCCCACTATCCTCTCTTGCACTACACATTTACTGGTATTTATTTTGTTGGGCTTTGACTTAGCCTTTTAAGAGAATTATAATATTTTCACTCTCCATGGATTCTGACACTTCAGATAATTTATTTGTACCTCCTTGCATACCATCCAGTGTATTTAAATTTGCATTTATAGACACTCCTATCTACCACAAGAGAGGAAAGTCATGAAAACTAAGTTTCTCTGGGTCTGCTATATTTCATTTAATATTATTTCTAAATGTTTCATTTTTCCTTTAGAATGGGGCAATATTATTCTTTCTGATGAATGAACAGAATTCCATTATGTATGTATTTATATGTTTGTACATATATGTATATATGTTTGCATACATACATCTACATACATACATATATACATGTAAACTGGGACAAATAAAATTAGATATATATGTATACATAACTTATATATACATATACATAATTCTTGATCTCTTTTTACAATGAGAGGCATCTGGGCTGATTCCATATGTTGGCTACAGAAAATAATGCAATACCTTTTCCTAGCAAATATTGACATGCCAAAACTAAACCAAGATGAGTTAAACTATCTTAGCAGGCCCATATCAAGCATTGAAATAGAAACAGCAATAAGAGACCTCCCAGCTAAGAAAAGTCCAGGACCAGATGGTTTTACAGCGGAATTTTACAAGGCCTTCAAAGCAGAGCTCACATCAATACTCCTCCAACTCTTCAATCAAATTGATAGAGAAAGCTAACTACCGAACACATTCTATGAAGCCATCATAACCCTCATCCAAAAACCAGGCAGGGACTCATCAAAGAAAGAGAACTATAGACCCATTTCTTTGATGAACATTGAGGCAAAACTTCTCAACAAAATTTTGGCCAATCGACTTCAACAATTCATCCAAAAAATCATACACCACGATCAAACAGGATTCATTTCAGGGATGCAAAGCTGGTTCAATATATGCAAATCAATTAATATTATTCATCACATCAACAGGAGCAAGAATAAGAACCACATGGTTATCTCAATAGATGCAGATAAAGCATTCGAAAAGATCCAACACCCCTTTATGATGAAGGTTTTTGAAAAATTGGAAGTCCATGGAACATTCCTCAATACAATAAAGGCTGTATATGACAAACCTACAGCCAGCATTATACTCAATAGTGAAAAACTAAAGCCATTTCCTCTTAACTCAGGAACAAGACAAGGATGCCCACTCTCTCCACTTCTCTTCAATCTAATATTAGAATGCCTAGCTACAGCAATAAGACAAGATGCAGACAAAAAGGGGATCAAAATAGGGAAAGAAGAAATAAAACTCTCCCTCTTTGCAGATGACATGATCTTGTATTTAAAGAATCTCAAAGACTCCACTCCCAAATTACTCAAGCTGATTCAAAACTTTGGCAAAGTAGCAGGTTATAAAATTAACCACCCAAAATCAATGGCTTTTCTGTATGCCAACAATGAGAAAAGTGTGGCTGAAATTAGGAAAACAACTCCATTTGTAATAGCACCACAAAAAATAAAATACCTAGGAATTATCTTAACCAAAGAAGTGAAGGACCTCTATGATGAAAACTTTAAAATCTTGAAAAAGGAAATCAACACAGAACTTAAAAAATGGCAAAACCTCCCATTCTCCTGGATTGGAAAGATTAACATCGTGAAAATGGCAATACTTCCCAAGGCTATCTACAAATTCAACGCGATACCTATCAAAATTCCAACCTCATTCTTCAAGGAAATAGAAGAGGCAATCCAAAAATTCATATGGAACAATAAAAGACCACGAATAGCAAAAACGCTCCTCAATGGAAAGAACACTACTGGAGGAATATCAATACTAAATTTCAAACTCTACTATAAAGCCATAGTAATCAAAACAGCTTGGTATTGGCATAAGAACAGACCTCAGGACCAATGGAATAGAATTGAAAACCCAGAAATGAACCTACAGACCTATAGCCATCTAATCTTCGATAAGGGAGCTAAAACAATAGAATGGAAGAAAGGCAGCCTCTTCAGTAAATAGTGCTGGCAAAATTGGTTAACTACATGTAGAAAACTAAAGCTAGATCCTTATATACCACCCTGCACCAGAATCAACTCCAAATGGATCAAAGACCTTGAACTCAAAGCAGACACTCTGAAAATATTACAGGATGGAATAGGAGAAACCCTAGGTCTCCTTGGCTCAGGCCGAAATTTTCTGAATAGAGACCCGGAAACACAACAAATCAAAGAAAGGTTAGACAAATGGGATTGCATAAAGTTGCAGAGCTTCTGCAGGGCAAATGACATAGCTAGCAAGATCAATAGAAAGCCCACGGATTGGGAGAAGATCTTTACTATCCATACAAAGGACAAGGGTCTCATATCTAAAATATACTTGGAACTCAAAAAATTAAACCCCCCAACAACAAATCCAACTAATTTTACCTACAATTTCTATTATATGATAGCATATTTTTCTGCCAATCAGAGACAAAATTATTTTAAATTATGATATGAAAAATGCATCATCATGAATGAATGAAATCAAGGAGTAGATGGCTCAAGTGCTGGTTGGTTCTGTTATTCTCATTATTTTGAATGATCTGGTGTTTTTGTCTGTGTGGAATTATGAATGTATTTTATGTCTGGGCAGGAAAATTTGATTATTAGATCACTGCTGACACCTAATGTCAGGAATCTAACCTCAGTCAGGGTGGTAAATGTGTGTGTGTGTGTGTGTGTGTGTGTGTGAGTGATTGTGTGTGTGCCTGCAAGTCTGTATTAAGAAGAAAGTATATTATTTCCCTCAGGGTACATCCTTAATTCTATTATTTATACTTCATTAATGACAGCAAATAAAAGTAATTAACATTTTGAGACATATGTTTATGATCCTATGTTTGCATGAACAAACTAAAAAGTTATATTTTTGGTATGAGTTTTGTGGAAGGTCAGCATGAAATATAAATATCTTGAGAAAGATGTCAATGGCAATCATTTCAGTGTGGATCAATTTTAGACAACACTTGGAAGGATATGTAATCATATATGAAAATGCAACATTTATTGATTTTCAAAAGCTACACTATTCGAGAAATATTTAGGAAAACAAGTTAAATTATGGAAACATAAATGTAATGTGATTATTTATTGCATACATTTTATATTTAGTTTCATCAAGTAAAAATGCCATTTATTTCTACTGTATAGGAAGGAAAACCCTAAATATTACAGTTTGTGCCATATTTCACATTGAGAAACTTTGTCTATATCAATAAGTTTATTTCTTTTGTTTCTGCTTTCCTATTCATAATTCTGCTTCTCATAGTATTCTTCTAAGGACTTTTTCTTTCTGATAGTTTGGGGCTTGAACATACAACATGCTCTCAGTTTTGTTTTGATTTTTGCTAACACTAGTCAGTCTACTATTTGAACCATGCCCCAGCCCAGAAATTTTTGTAGTTAATTGGAGATAGAACCTCATGTACTTTCCTACCAGCCTGAAAAACCATTATCCCCCAAGTCTCGTACTTCTTAATCACTAGGATTATAGAGATGAGTCTTGGATCAGAAAAGTCAATGACTTTTCGTGTTTTATAGCTTCCACATGTTTGCTAGTAATTGCAATAATAAACTACCACAGATTGGGTAGCATGAACATTGTAAATACATTTTCTCTGAGTTGGTGGAATTTGAACTCCAGGATTAGATTTGGCTTCTGATTCCTCTTTCCTTGGCATATTCAAGGCATTCTGCTTCTTTTGGAGTAGACTTAACTTAAATGCTACCTTTGAGATTCTGTTTCCATATTCAGTCACTTTGTAAGACAATGGGTTTTTTATCTTTAGTCTGATTTCAGTGGGACATAACATATTTCTTAATAGATAGAAGAAAATCTCTAATATGAAATTATTTGTTTGGGGCATGGAAGTTATGGTTATACTTTTAAAAAATAGCAAAAGAGGTAAAGGTTTTATTAGAGCTTGTAAGCCAATTATGAAGTCTTGACTTATATATGCCACATTTAAATTCCCAGTGCTACTGGAGGATTGAACTCAAAACCTACACTTGTGAAATAGCATCTCTACTACTACCATACCTGCAGATTAAATTTGATTGCTTATTTTGAGGTTGTATCAATATGCCTGGGCCTGCTTGGACTGAGGTCCCCCTAACACAAGCATAAAACATTTTACCTGGAACTGGAATTCTTTAAGCTCTGTTTTCCAAGTCGATAATATTATAGATTTGAGCCACTTTATCTAGTAAAAGTATACAACTTCAAAATATCTTGATATTGCCTATATTTGTGCTTAACATATATAGCTAACCTTAATTTTCTCCCTCTTCTGTTTAGTAATCTGAGTTGAAAACATTGGCTTTCTTGATATATATGGCTTTGTTTTGGATGGAATCCCATCACAATCAAAAAAGTCTCACAAAATTTTATGTCAAAAATCATGGAAAAGAAGGCTTCAGAAAACACTGAGCTTTAAGTTATAATTGCAGTATTATTTATAGTGTTAGTCAATGCTTGCTTAAGTATCAGGAGGAAGGCAGAAATGTGAAAGATGTCAGGTCTCTGTAGAAATTTTGTAGTTGTCACTTCATGTTATCTTCCTTCCTTAAAGCTTGTTTTATTAAAGCTCTCTTGTGTATATTGGTTGGACTGATTGGTAATCATCTCTGGAAATAAAGCTGATTTTAAAAGGCTAATGGTGTGGTAAATAAAGGAATGGTCAGAATGAGCACAGATATTGTCACAGATTGAGTCGACCAGGTTAACTGATAAACAGCAAAAAAAAAAAACAAAAAAACAAAGTTTCAAGTTTGATGATCCACATTGGAACATATACAGATAGATAGATATATACATATACATATACATATACATATACATATACATATACATACATACATGAAACATTAAATCTCCAGTAGATTATAGAGAAAAAGCATGACAGGTATTAAACTATATAAAACTGGTTGCAGGAAAGGTACAGTAAAATAAAGATAGTTTAGCATAGATTTTGTAAAGGATGAGAATTCTTCCTACATTATATACTTTACAAATATCCTTATTATGTTTAAATTTTTTGTGAAAATAAGATACAGAGGGGTTACAATTACAGGGACAATGTAATGAGTACATTTCTTATCAAGCATTGTTACCTCCTCCTTTCTATCCCTTTATCATGACTCTCCATCTCCATTTCCTGACCCTCTCTCCCATCTTGAGCCAAAGTTGTAAATTTCATTTTTCTACATAACATTTTGTACATCTCATGGTTGCACTGGATCCACCTCTTTTCCTATTTAAACAATTTGGTTTTTCCCTTCCCCTCCACAAATTATACCAACATCAAATACAGTGAAAACTAGGTTAAGGTTTTTTTTTTATATTGTAGTAAGAGCATCGATACAATGCTGAAAATTTGAATTACACAAAATATGCAACATGGGTAGGCACTGCTGGTTCAAGGATGTAATCTTAGATAGTTAAGAGGTTAAGATCTGAAGATCACAGTTCAAATCCAGCCTGCATAGGAAAGTTCATTAGATTCTTATCTCCAATTAACCACCAGGGCAAATGGAGTTCCAGTTCAGATTGTATGTCGAGCACTGGCTTAGAACACAAAAACCCCATCCAGGTACTGAGTTTAAACCCTGGGATCAACAGAAACAAAAATATAAAATAAAATGGAGTTAGATATTTTATAATGAAGCATAATTTAATATACTCTACATTGTTAGAAAGACTAGACTTCTGTGTTAGCTTTATAACCTACCATAATAAGTGATGTTGTCGACTTATTGAACAGAAATGCGTATTCCGATTTACAAGTTTGAAGGTTTCAGCATATGTTCAGTAGGTTTTATTACTTTCGGAGCGTGAGACAAGACAATGGTAAGGTGGGGAGTATATCAAAGAGAAAAGTCTTTTACCTAGACTGATTAAAAGATAAAATAAGAAAATAGTTGAGCGTCTATGTTCACATAGCTTTCACGCTGAAGAACTTAATCTCCAGAACTATTCAGATATTCTCCACAGTCTGGGAGGAAATAGAAAGTCATTTTTCTTTAGCACATCGTAAATTCAATTGGCAACACCTTCACAAATGATAATGACTTGTCCAAGGGAAGACGGAAGTAGATATTTCTGTAAATTCTAATCAGAACTCAGCAGACTAAATATTTTATGGAATTCCTATTAAAATATTTTCTTGCAGACAGAGTGGGTATTCATACTACAAATGTATGTATCTGTGGGTTTCTATGTGTGTATGTGTGTTTCAATAAACTAATATAACAATGTAGCAGAGAAAAGTATAAGTGGGGCTGGGAAAGTGGCTTAGTTGTGGAGCCCTTGCCTTGCATGCATGAGGCCCTTGGTTCGATTCCTCAGCACCACATAAACAAAAAGAAAAAAGCCAGAAGTGGCGCTGTGGCTCAAGTGGTAGAGCGCTAACCTTGAGCTGAATAGCTGTGCGACAATGCCCAGGCCCAGAGTTCAGGCCCCACAACCGGACCACCCAAAAAAAAATTAGTATGGCCTTTCACTTTTCTTCTTATACTATGAAAGTCTGTCACAATTCCCAATGAAATCATATCCAAGATTCAAACATTAATGCTGTCCCAAAAGTTTTGCATGAATGAAGGGCAGGGAAGGTGGCTCAGTGGTAGAGCACATACCTTACTTACCAAAAGTTTTGCATGCCAACCGAAGTTCATCTACCTCATCTAAGATGGCCATGGTATATAAAATTTTAAGTCCTCCAATTATGTTGTCACCAAGGAAACAACATATAATACTTCTTTAAAAATACCTAGATTGAGGTCCCGGGAAGATGGCAGAGGAGAAGCTGGAGACAAAACAAGCTCTCCCATATAAAGCAGTTTTAGAGTTCCAGTGAACAGTCCTAAGCCAGAGAATCACACCAAGTGTGACAGGACAGAGAGTTAGGCCAGAGAGGGAAAATCCAGGCAAGGAGACAGATCGGATCTCTTTCCTGCGGTGGCAGCGGTGGTGACGGCAGGCGGCGCTACCACCATACCTGAAACAGAGAGAGTCTGGGACCAAAGAGCCAGACGCGGCTGGCGAGCGGATTCTAGGCAACACTAGCAAGAACAGACAAGGAGCAGGCATCTTCATACTGCAGTTCACAGACCAGAGAGGACACAGGAACCAAGATTCAGTGTGAGTAGAAGCCTGACGTCCTCACTCCTTCTCAGGGAGCAGAGGAGGGAAGGCCACCCCTCCCCCCTCAGTACGGAGATCTCTATCTTGGATGCCAACAAAGCTTGGCAGAGCTGCTAGCTCCAGCTCAGGCCTTGGAGTAAAACTAGGGTCATTTAGCACGTCACAAGAACTTAATGGCGTGACCTGCCGGACTCAGCTCCACCCAGGGAAAGGTCATCCAGTTCAGGGACCAGCCCTTGGAGTGGCTTTCTTCATCGGGCAATCAGAGCCAGAGGCTGCCCCTCCCTTTAGCAGCCTAGACACCAGTAAACAGAAACCCTGAGAGTGGCTCCAGGCTGGGCTCTGTGAGTTTCTCACAAACTAGCCCCCAGGAAAAGCTACTGTTTGCTGAAAGGCCTCAACTCTACCTAGAACCTAGCTTCATCGCAGCATCTCCAAACTTGAGGAAATAGCCATCTCCCTCTTTTGTGATACTCAAAGCACACCCCTCTCCCATTGAACTAATGGGAGGAGGATCGCAAAATCCTGGGTAAAGGAGAGCATTTTTCTGCCTGTCCAAACAAACTGACTTAAGAAACCAACCAAGCGACAGGACCACAAGCAGACCAGAGACTTCAACCAGAGGCTGATTACAGACACAAGGGAGATACAGGATTTTTCTCAACCCTCCCAAAAAGATCAAAGAACTTTTTTTTCCCCTCTTCTTCTTTTTTTTTATACCATTAACTAAAACAATTTTTTTCTTTTCTAAAACTTTTTCTAATTGTTAATTTTTACCTTTTTTGAAAAAAAATTGTTTTTTAGTAACTTTTTTCCTCTTGTAATCTTTATTTTAGGGATATATGCATGTGTGCGCTTTTCTTTCTTTTTTTTTTTTCTTCTTTTAAAATTATTTTTTTCTTTTTGTTTTTTGCTTAGCTCGACTGAACTTCTGATCTTTTTTTCTTTCTTCCTTATCCTTCACACCTTTTCCTCTCTTTTGTTCTTCTTTATGGGACTAAATTACTGTTCTACATATCCTCATATAAACCTGTAGTTGACTATAAGAACCTATCCCCCATTGTGTACACACTGAATCCACAAATTTATCACTCAATTCAAAACGTCTGAGACTATAATTCCTTAATAGCAGTACTACTTCTTTTACCTATATAATATTTTAAGTATTTTTATTTTTAAGTTTTTCACATCTCCTTTATATCCCTCCCCTTCTCTCGTTATATTCACGCTCTCTGAATAGTTTGTTCTTGATCTAGATATTATTTTTTATTTTTCTATTTTTTCTGGTCTCTTTTTTTCACTTTCTCTTTCTTCTTGTTTTCTCTCTCTTTACTTTCAGCATATCCAACCTATTTCCTGCTTTGAGACTAGGACTTAGTTAACTCTCCCTGTACCTTCCCACATCACTCTATTCCTATTTTTCACCCACATCTCTCCCTAAACCTAATAATTTCTGGTTTACCAAATTCTTCTTTGCGGTTCATAGCCCATTAATATATAGTTGTTTGGTGTTGAATAGAGGTATCTATAGAACTAGATTATATCTGTAGACTATTGACTGCAAATTCAGACTTTGGTTGATGCTTGCCTTAAGATAGTGTTCTAGCACAAAACTGGTGTTACTTTCATCCCAAATGGGTAAAGTAAGCAGGAAAACGACAAGAAAAATGGAAAATCTGGGTATCTCCACTCCCACACATGATAATCAGGGGACAGAACAGATACTGAATAATCCAGAGGAGAGTTCCCAAATAGTTCTACAAACACTGCTGGCAAACATAATAAATGAAAAGATTGAAAACATACAAAGAACTCTGTATGAGCGTGATAAGGAGACAGAGGAGGCAAAAAAAAGGTCAATGCAGGAAAAGATTGAAAACCTACAAAGGATTCTGTATGAGCATGAGAGGGAGAAAGAGGAGGCAATTCAAAGGTTTATACAGGAATATCATGAGCGCGAGGAAGCTACTCAAAAACTGATACAGAATTTGTATGAGCAGCTTGAGAATACTCAAAGAGAAAGACAAGAATAGCGTGAGCAGGCTGAGAACACTCAAAGAGAACTACAGGAATCGCATGAACGGGAGGAAGCTAAGCAAAGAGAAACACAGAAATTGAGAGAGCAGAATGAGAATACACAAAGATCACTAAAGGCATTCATGGGATCCATTAAGAAATAGCTGAAGGAATTCAGGGAGACCACAAAGGGAATGCTGAATGGAACCCAACAGAAGGAATAGGTGTCCAAGGAAACCATAATCAATAAACTAAGTGATTTGAGAATAAACACTGAACACCAAATCAAGGAAGTAAACAAGTCCATACAAGATCTAAAACAAAGCTTGAACAAAGAATTGGAAGCCATCAAAACTGACCAATTAGAAGGAAAAGAAACAAAAAACAAAGTAGAAATTCTTGACAGCAGGTTAGACCATGCAGAAGATCGAATCTCGGGGATTGAAGATAGCCTAGATATTATAGAGAAAGAATATACAACCATCCAAGACAAGTCCAAGAAACTAAAACTAGATCCTCATATATCACTCTGCACCAGTATCAACTCCAAATGGATCAAAGACCTCGGGGTCAAAGCAGTCAATCTGAAAACATTACAGGATGGAATCGGACAAACCCTAGGCCTCCTATGATCAGGCCGAAATTTTCTTAATAGAGACCTGGAAACACAACAAATCAAAGAAAGATTGGACAAATGGGATTGCATGAAGTTGCAGAGCTTCTGCATGGCAAAGGACATAGCTAGCAAGATCAATAGAAAGCCCACAGATTGGGAGAAAATCTTCACTAGTCATAAAACGGATAAGGGTCTCATATCTAAAATATATGTGGAACTCAAAACATTAAATCCCCCAACAACAAATCCTCAAAGACACAACTGCCCAATAAATAAGTGGGCTAAAGGCTTGAAGAGAAACTTCTCTGAAGAAGAAAGAAGGATGGCCAATAGACACATGAAGAAATGCTCGACCTCCCTAGCTATAAAAGATATGCAAATAAAAACAACATTTAGATACCAGCTCACTCCAGTTAGAATGGCTGTAAACAAGAACTCTAACAACAACAGATGCTGGAGGGGATGTGGACAGTAGGGAACCTCACTTCATTGTTGGTGGGAGTGTAAACATGTTCAACCACTTTGGAAAGCAGTATGGAGGCTCCTCAATAGACTTCACATAGAGCTCCCCTATGACACATCAATCCCACTTTTGGGCATTTACCCAAATGTTTACAAACAAGACCACACTAAAGCTACCAGCACAACTATGTTTATTGCAGAATTATTTACCATAGCTAAGATATGGAACCAACCCAGATGCCTCTCAGTAGATGAATGGATCAAGAAAATGTGGTATATACACATAATGTAATTCTAGGCCTCCATCAGAGTGAATGACATTGCCCCATTTGTTAGGAATTGGAAAGCCTTGGAAAAAATTACATTAAGTGAAGTAAGCCAAGCCCAAAGAAACATAGGTCCCATGATTTCCCTTATTTGCAATATCTAGTATATGTGTGAATCAAGCAGAAAAGGTTAGATAATGTGATGTTAACAAAATGAACCATTAGATATGTATTTAAATGTTCTTTTTTCTTTCATGCATTTGTTTCTAACCATTTATAAGGTTATTTCTGTGTTGCTTTGTATGTCCCTCCCCCACAGTATAACCCTTGCTTTCACTATATTTGATGTCAGTATAATTTGTGGAGGAGAAAGAGAAAAGGATACAGATGGACCCGTTGCAACAATGACAAGTACAAGTTGTCATGTCAAAAACGAAGTTTACAACTTTGTTGGGGTGGGGAGGCTGGGAAGGGATGTGAAGAGTAAACAAAGGAGGAGGCTGCAATGCTTTATAAGAAATGTACTTATTATCTTGCCCATGTAATTGTAACCCCTCTGTACAGTATGTTCACAGTAAAGAAAGAGAAAAAAATTACAATCTATAACGTGTATCTGTAATGTTAGTTGTGTCAAGTCACCATCGGCAGCAATCATTTTTAGATCTCACTATGTCCTGTCTAATGCCAGATAATATTTCATTAATTTATTTTTCTTTTTTCTAACAAAATTCATTATGAATGGCAACATCACAATTTTCTAGTGAGCATCAACACATCTTCAACATATTTATTTCAACAAACAACATTTTGCATTTGGTTGTTGTTATAGTTGTTCTTTAATTTTGCCAGCACAGGGGCCTCTCCCTGAGCTTCTTTGATCCAGACTAGCACTCTACCAATTGAGCCACAGTACCAATTCCAATTTTTCTGCTTATGTCATATTGAGGAATCAAATCAAGTGCTTCATGCATGGGAGGCCAGCACTCTACCACTAACCACATTCCCAGTTATTGGGACATTTGTTGTTGTTGCTGTTGTTGTTGTTTTAAGGTAGCATTTTACTATGTGTCCTTCTATTGGCCTAAAACATAGGCTGGTCTCAAGCTAACTGCTAAATCTTCCTCTCATGTTCAGAGATTACAAACATTGACCACCATATTAGGCTCAGGACTCTTTGTGAGAGAATACTCTTTTAGATGTAGAAAGAGTTATTCTGTCTTCCATGGACTCTGTGGTTTTTGCATTCAGCACTTTTAATCACATTCTTGTCCTGGTGTGTTTCCACTTCTAGATCAATAGAAATATTTCAGATTCTGAACTTGAAGCTGATCTATGCCATCCAATAACATCACATTCTTGTGAATAGCACTAGTTGGCCTCATGAGCATAGCAGCTAGCTGGAGCTCAGCTATCTGATGGCCTTGGGTTCCAACAATGCAATCATTTCTGTGCACAGACTGAAAACTATCATAGGTAATTTTGATTTACTCCATTCTATTCTCAGCTTTGTATGGTTTAAAATATCTAGAATATTAATTACTATTTTCCTACATTCTCAAAAGTAACATATGTCTTACTCTAAAATTCATTCAAACATGCAAAAATATTAATGTAGTTGCTGTCCAACTATGGCTCATATTTTAAAACCTGCCTATTTAGAGGTAAAAATCGGAGGATCCTGATTTAAAGCAGCCTATGCAGAAAAATCTGAGATATTTCTCCAATTGAGAAACCAAAATCCAGAAGTGGATATGTTGCTCTCGTGGTAGAGTGTCAGCTTTGAGCAAAAAGACTAAACAGGAATATTAGGACTACTCCTGACTCCATTGCCTCCTTGAATTTTGCTTCATAATTTACAAAATATTTTGACATATTTTTGGGTTGGTGTTTGGGAGAGGTTGGCTTGTGAAGTACTAGTGGGCCAGTACTCAGGCTTGAACTGAGGGTCTGGAGCTCTTGCTTAAATTGCTTTACTCAATGCTGTCACTGTGCCCCTCGAAACACTCCACTTCTGGCTTTTTCTACTTAATTGAATATAAGAATTTGAGGATTTATTAGCTTGGGTTGGCATCAAACTGTGATCCTCAGATCCCATCCTTGTGAACAACTAAGATTACAACAATGATCCAGGGGCTGAATATATTGTGCTCCCTATGAAACCTAAACAAGGGCACATAATTCTGAAGCATGTGTGTAAGATTATGCATTTCTCTGTACAGTATTTTCACAATAAAAAAGAAAATTAGTAAGAAAATATAGCCCTTATATGTATGTATACATTATATAAATGTGCAGAGGGAAATGAGGATGTATCCGCTGATTTTGAGGAAAGATTTCAACTATGGGTTTTCACAGACTGGGCTACGCTGTACAGAATGCTTGAGACTAACGGTGAGGTAATTGATGTCATCATCCCATTCATCTACATCCCTTGTCAACATGTGCATATACTGTGGTGTAATCATGATTATTTTGTGTATGAGAGACAGTACTGGGGTTGAATTCATGGGATGCTAACACTCTACCATTTGAAGCACAGCTCAGCTTTCTGTATTTACTGTTTAAATGGAGGTAAGAGTCTTTTTTGCTCAGTTGGCTTTGAACTGAGTTCCTCATATCTCAGGGTTGTGAGTACTTATTTTTACAGGCCTGAGATTCCAATGCCTAGCTTTTCATTATTACTTTTACAAGCTGTCTGCTCACACATATTCCTTGCATTCAAAAGCCTCACTGTTCAGGATGACAAGATGTGAGGAAAGATGGGTGAGTGGATAAGTTACCAAATGGGCCTCTAGCCCCATTAACATCATTCTGGCAGTAAGTTACATTTCAGTCAGTGAGTACATATTTCCAATTTCACTCTGCCTTTTTTGAATGCCTTTTTAAACTGTCTTTGATACATCTTTTAAACATTATCTCCCAAACAGGAGATATTATGTGAATGTATTTGATACTATTTCAAATAGGCGTGTTGTTGTGTGTCTTGATGTCTGTTGTCAAAGGCCGTCCATCTGGGCTTCAGGACAGAGCTAATGTTTCCTGTGTGCTGGTTGCAGACATGAAGGTTTTTCCTGGCCAGGCTTTGACTTGGAATCCATTCATCTTAGACTTCTAAGTAGCTAGGATAACAAGCATGAACCACCACCAACCGGCTTGATTTAGAAGCATTGCTTCTCATTCATTGATTTTTTTCCCTGGAAGATTGATCTAGACAGACTGCTTGTACCTCATGATAATGTAATTTGAATAATACCCTTTGCATCTGGCATTTCTGAAACTGTTTTCCACAGTTCTATGAAATTGTTCTAAAGCCAATACATTTTCCTTCTGAGATGTTAGGTGGCTTATTTAAATCTCTTATCCTTTCCTTTGGCAAAACAATCCGGATGTTTCTGTAAAACCCTATTTCTTGAGATTATTAGAGATAGAAGGTATCATGTACACACTTTCAAATAGTCTCTCCTTTTATAAACATATGTTATAAGATTGGGTGGAAGAATGATGACTATTGAATTAATTTGATAACCACTCTAGAATTTTTAAGCTTTAATGCTTATTAATTCAAAGGAGGATTATAAACATTCAGAATAGTGGAATGTAGCTACTTCTCATTAGATGTATGTGGAAAGATGATCAGAATTCTTATGATTAATAAAATATATCTTCAAATTTGCAATGGTTGACTGCTATGCTAACTGGGAGGAGACATTGGTGCTACAAGCGGTTTGAAAGTTGGTAATGAAGCAAAATATCTGGGGAGACAATTTGCTAAGGATATAATTTCCAAGACTCATACCAAATACATTGAACTAGAATGCTAAGTGATGAATGACTGAGCACCTAATTTTATTTGTTGGCTTCTTTGTTTTTGACGTCCTGGGATTTGGACCTAAGGACTGGGTGCTGTTTCTTAGTTTTTTCCTCAAGGCTAGTGATCTTCCAGTTTAACCACAGCTTCATATCCATCTTTTTGGTGTTTAATTGGACATGTCTTACCAAATTACTTCTTTGGGCTTCCTTAAAACTCATCCTCAGATATCAGCCTCCTGAGTAAGTAGGATGACAATTGTAAGCCACCAGAGCCCAGCTAGAATCACATTTTAGAATTATTCTTTCTGTGAATCAGATGTGTCTGACTGCTATTTTAGCACTTTGGTTCCAGTGGGTCATGTCAGTTTTATACTAAAATCAGAAACTTTTCTTCTTTTAATCCACAGTATCCCATATCTATCTAATTTATTCCTATCTTCATTTCTGACCTCTTTTTTCTTCATTGTACATTCCCATTCTTACTTCACAAGCAAGCATGTCAGTGCTGTTTTCCTTTTCTGAAACAAGTCAGGTCCATTCCCATCAATGGGGAATGTACTTGCTGTTCTTACTGCCTGGAGTACCTTCTCCTAGATAATTGCCTGGATGATGGCTCTCATATCAACTATCTCTTGTTCAGGGTTGTCTCCTCCCATCCTCACTGTGAAGTTGTTGCTACAAAATCACCCATGTCATGTCTCTGATATATAGGAATTACCATTATGATTTCTGGTTTTCATTTCAGCATGAAATCGGTGAGGAGAGAGTCATATTCACTTCTGTTTCTCCAATACCTATAATAGTGCCTAATCCTTAGTGTTCAGGAGTCTTACATGGAGATCAGCCTTCTCCAGTTCAATTTATCCTAGCTTCTGGTCAGGACAGCTCTTCAAGCTGAAGTCTGGTGGCTAGTAAGTCATTCCCTCTCATTATTTGTGCCTGTTGGTATTGTTGAGCCCACTTCAGGGCAAAACCAGTGCCTAACAACTATTTGTTGTATGGCAAAGGTGGCTGTGACATGATAGAAGTTATAGCCATTATTTTGTGAAGCTGTATGAGGACATTCAGCCCCACATAATTTCTTCCATATACGTGTCTCCTTTGCCCAGGAGTGCATTCAACAATTCAACAACCAAACTGTCACCCAGTTCCTGATACACTCAGAATATGTTTCCATTTCCTTTAAAAAAATTCAAGACATGCTTTGGTGATTTGTCATTGAATTACTGAAACAGGGTATATAATTTTCTGTATTTGTAAGTCTTTGTCCATCTCTCTTGATCCCTTGCCATATTTCTTTGTGTTTACAGCTTGGGAAGGGAAATAAGGTTTAACTCAGTATAGTCAGAGATTATAGTTCAGAAGGCTCTTTTTAGATCCTTTTGGAGGGAATGCCTACTTTCTATCTGATGTTCTACAGATGTCTTGGTACAGAAACTGAGTAGAGTGTCATAAGAGGCTTGTCCTGATTTCTACTGACTTTCCTCTGGGTTTGGGGAGTGTGGTCCCACTGAATATGTGTCTCTTTGCTACACTGAAGGTCCCAGGCCTCCTCTGAAAATCTAAGGCCTTGGGGGTAAGAGCGACTAAACCTCAGAACCCAGCTTCCCACATCACTAGGATTACAGGCCTGAGTCTCATGGACTCAACTCATAGCTGCATTTTTATACATAGCGTAGTCAGTTTTATTATATTCTCTTCATAGACAGATATATACAAATACATGTATAAGTTTATTCATATATTTATAATCAGTGTTAGATCTAGAAACACATGAATATATATTAATATAATCATATAATTATAATCAAATTATAGCTGTATTTCCCCAAAAATATTTTACACTAATATTTTGTGAAATAATTACTCAAGACTAAAAATTTAAATGTCTTTGTAGTTTGAAAAATCATATTCAATTTTATATATTATACAATATACTATATATAACATCAAGAATATAACATGTATTTACATACAACTGATTTAGTTGTGTTATTTTCCTTCCTGATTTTGTGTTTGTTCATCTATGTAAGCCTTCTTTCTTCTATTGATGATGGTTTTTACTTTCCAGTATACATATTTCCTATATATTTTGTCAAAGATCAACCATAAGTAGATTTTTGTATTATTGGAGCCAAATTTTTCTTCCATATTTACCCAAAGCACAAAGAAAATTTATACAGATTTCAACTCACTGTTGGAAGTGTGTCCCACATACCATTATAAGTATTGTGTCATTTGTCTCAATTGAGAGAATAGCTTTCTAGGACATTTTATCTGCTGTCCAAACCATTTATATCCCCCTTATCACCACAGCCAGGCATAGCCTGGCTTCTTTTCCGCTCACTGTGCATTTATCAGTTCCAATTATACACAGTAGGCTCTCTTGTTCAGCCCCCTGTCACTCTGTGTTTTCCCCCCAGCAGCACACATATGCACTATGCTTCAGATTGTAGGCTTAAAAAGAAACATATTTAGGATTAATAAATCTACAATATATCAAAAACATTGATATTTTAATAAAGTTAGAAAAATAAATATATTTAACACTTTACAACAATCAGAACAAAAAGAAAAATAAAGCTCCCTATATTATAAGGCACATTCGGGGTTTGGGCTGACTCACTGTCACACTGAGGTGGTAAAAAGAATGGATTTTTGAAACATGGAATTGGGAGTATACTTCAAAATGAGTAATAGAGTGGATTGAAAAGTACACAATAAATTTTTTCTCAGTATACACATATAAAAGCACACAAGAAGAAGGTTGTACTGTGAGCTGTCATAGTTATACCTGGCCTAAGTTGCCTTGTGATTTCCTTGGTTTCTTCTTATAAAAAAGGCCTGAGAATATGGATTCGTATTTTGGCACTGATCCAATGTCTGCAGCATTGAGTGAGGCACTAACACCTCTCATGCCTAAGACCTGAGTCTCTTGAACTTTGAAAACAACACAGGAACATCTTTCTTGTTCCTGAGCTACAGGCCACTTGAGCTGGCATGAGCTGTCAGTTACAGTTGCCTGGCTCTCAGAGTTCCATATTCTATTCCACTGTGAGATAGACAGTGACATCTCTCAGAGCCCAATGATCTAAGCTGCTTGTTCACATAAGACCGTCCCAAAGACATACTGGAGATTGAAATCTCCCCTCCCATATCACTCTATACACATGTGAACATTGTCAAATCCCAACATCCTCAGGTAGGCCTGGGAATCAGCATGCTCTCAACCTCAAGGAACACTTCCTAGGTCAGATCCATGCCTTGTCACTATTCCTCTAATCCTGCAGAAATCATTTTGCCTCTCAAGGCCCTCTCAGCCTGCCATGTACTTCTTGCATCTATTTTTGACATCTACATCCTAGGACTTTGTTAGTTGTTTGTTTCCTAATCTTGTTTACCCTTGAAGCCCCAGTGTGTTGTCATCTGTAAAAAAGGTAAGTACTTAGAGGTGGGAAAATTATACGAGTATTGAAAAATAAACCATACTCATATTGTCAGACATTTTTATAGATGTACATTCTTGCAAGATAAGAGAGTATTTTTGATACTTTTGTCATATTTTATGACAGAGGGGAAGGAGGGAGGGAAGAGGTGCTGCATTGTCTTCTGCTAAATCAATGATTATTATAGAAAAACACTATAGTTGAAGTTATGTAAGGTTTAAATATAAAAAATGTATTCCTGCTTTTTTATAAGCTAGTCGTTTATAAAGAATTCCTCACTAAAGTCTTGTCATCTTTGTCCCGTGAACTATCCTCCTCCTTCAAAATAATCAGTAAAAAACCTTCACAAATGATTGGGCTGTTGCCCAATCTCTGGATAAGAATTTAAGATACAACATTGCCAGCGAATCTGTGTGTGTACATGTGTGTTGGTGTGTGTGTGTATGTGTGTGAGGGTATGTTGTGCATATCTATGTTTTAGGTCTTGAATTCAGGGGCTATATGACAAGCCTGAGTATCTTTCTGGTGACTGTAGTGATCTACTAATTGTGCCACAGTTCCACTGCAAGATTTCTGTAGTGAACTGGAGAGGAGAGACTCATAAAATTTCATGTTCAGGCTGTCTGAACTAAATCTTAGGTCTCAAACTCCTGATTAGTTAGAGTTATACATATCAGCATCCATAACCTGGTGATAAAACAGAGTTCCTGGAGGCAGTGGGGTTGGAAGTTTTAGTCTAGCTTCACAACATTCTATATCATAAAACAGCAACAGTAGAACCCTATATAAAAATATAATAATAAGATGTACTTAGAATATAATTTAATGATATAGTCTGTTAGCATAAATTTCAGGAAACCATGGAATTAATGATTTAGCATCACAAATCCAAACAAAATGAGATAATTTCAGTAGACTGTACAAATTTTTAATTCCATCATATAATAATTTCAAATCATTATAATAAACAGGAAAACATGCATACTTATAATGTAAAAAGATGTAAAAAGATAAAGATGGCAGATTATGAAATGGGAAATTCTACCCTGCAGGAAAATTATTGTCATGGTGAATATATGGTGGATTGTCATGGTGAATATATGATAATATTCTTCAGAGGAGCAATAGATAAATATATATGTACTACACATAGTCTAACTTGTCTCTATCCCTATCAACTTCCAATATTCTGCACATTGTCAGTATATTCGTGTTTATGGAATATTCCAAAATAGCTAGCACAGTCAGGAGGTTACCAAAATACATTAGCTTGAATGTTTTAGGAGATAAACCTGCTAATTATATTGACTACTTTAGATATTTAACATGTAGTGTGTTATCATTGTACTCTCTAAGTATATACATAAGCTATTCAAAGTGAAATGGAATGGAACATGGTTTTGCCTGTAAAGCTAGGTATTTAGGACATCAGTTCCAGACCAGTGTAGAGTTACCTGCAATGCTCCCCAACCTCTGGCTATGCGTGATGGAATACTTCTATTATCCCAGGCCCAGGTGGAGCTGAGAGCAGGAGGATTTCAATTCCATGCCATTCTAGGAAAGATCATCCACATGGCTCCATCTCAACCAAAGAAAGTTTAACACTGGCTAGCACTTATCACCCCCACCTAGGTGAAAATAAAAATAAGAGCATTGTAGTATAAGAAACAAAAATATTAAAACATGGCAATACAAACCATCATGAACAACACTTACCTAGTGTTTGTTTCTCATAACTATAATCCTAACTATAGCTAGGATTATATATGTGAGCCAGAAGCACCAAGCAGTTCATTTTAAAAATGACTATTTGAAGGCAGGTGCCAGTCTCTGATGCCTGTAATCCCAGCTAGTCATGAGGCTGATTTCTGAGGATCACAATTCAAAGCCAGCCCAGGAAGAAAAGTCCCCATAAGACTTTTATCTCCAATTAACAACTCAAAAAAACAGAAGTGACTCTGTGGCTCAATTGGTAGAATTCTAACTAACTTGAGCACAGAGTCTCAGGGACAGTGCCCAGGCCTTGAGTCCACGCCCCACAACTATCAAAAAAAATGAACATTTTAAAGTCTAACTTTCTTGTAAATTAAAATGACAGCTGTGGTATACAATTCTACATACTACTACAGATTTCATTATATTTGTAGTTAGGAAAAGTAGCAGCAGTTGAATAAAGGAACATTTTTTCTTTTTTTTTTTTAATTGTATTTTATTTTATTTGAGAACATACTGTACAGAGGGGCTACAATTACATGGGCAGGATAAACTAGGGCAGATTAGTCTCTAATTCGAGGAAATTGCTGGACTCATACATAATATTTTTTGGTAGCTTTTTGTTTTGTTTTTAGAACAGGATGAGAAACCTTCTTTCTGCCAATGGCCATTTGGATGTGTCTAACATCATTCACAGGCCATGCAAAATTAACAGTAAAGACAGGACACAGTCAACTGGCGATAAATTTACTTGTCTTTATGCCATGTTACAAATGATTTGTTTAGCTTATATGTCCATATGGCCTATAGTTTCCTATTCCTGCCTTCCTCAAAATACAAGCATGTTACACCAATTCAGATTTGAGCCAGGCAATATGTAGTATTAGTCCCAAAAGTCGAGGAAAATTGTAACACATCCAGGGAAGCATGAAACCAACATGTTAGTAGCTGGACACAGGGGACTCAGGCCTATAATCCTAGCTACTCAGGAGGCTGATGATCACAGTGCAAAGACAGCAGGAGTGAGAAAATCTGTGACTCTTCTCTCCAATTAACAACCAAAAAGCCATAAGGGGAGCTGGGACTCCAGAGGTAGAGTAGCCTTAATTACAAAAACTCAGGTGCAGCAACCAGTCCTGAGTTGAAGCTGATGTTAGGCACAAAAACAAAAACAAACAACAACAACAAAACAAAAACTGGGAGAAAGCTCAGGAAAGGATGGCATTGTCTACATGGCAAATGTTCACATTACATGAATTGTGATATGGTAAACATACTCTACACACCTTAGTAACAATTACATTTAAAAAACAGAATATAAATTGTTATATAGTCTCAAGCATTAACAGAAAATGATTTAAGCAATATCATATTATTGAAAATTGAAAAGTGTTAGCTGTTGCTTAATTTTTTCCTTTTTACTACCTTGAATTAATTCTTTTTGTATAGAGAGATTAAAGATGAGATTAACAAGAAACTTGATTAAAATGGACAAAAGTTCGAATAGACATGTTTTCCATAAACCCCTCTAAATCACCAGTGGGTTTACAAAGTAGTGTTTAATAAAACTTCTGTGCTGGCTTAATGCTTTGTGAGCAGAATTCATTAGAGAAATGTAATTCAAAATTACTATGATACTACTTTATAACTATTATAACTCTTATCAAAAAAAAAATCAAAGGAACCAGGTGTGGTGGTAAAGTTTTGTAATTCCAAACATTTAGGAAGTTGGATTTCAGTCTTAAGCCTGTCTGGTGTACTGAAATAGTAAAAACTTGCCCTTTATTCCCTTTTGAATAAAAGGTAATAATGTTGGTGAGAGTGTAAAGAAAATGAAATTTTCTACACTCTTGGTCAAAATACAGGTTATTATTCTCCTTGTAGAAAGTAGTATGCAGTTTTCTAAAGAAATCATAGTTGAAGTATCATCTGACCCACCAATCATGTTATTTCTCTCTGGGTAACTCGTAAATATATCTGTAGTTCATTGTTATTCACATTATTCACAACAACAGCCAAGATATAAATCAATGTTCAGTGTTCAACTACACTAATAAAGCAATTGTGGTACATGTACACATATCTTTTTCTGTTTCATCCTTAAAATAACAAGAGACTGCTCCCATTAGCCACAACTTACAATGACCTGAAAGATGTATTTGAAATGAAGAAAAATGTTATGTTCTGATCTTTGTAAACGCACACACACATACACACACCCAGACACACACACACACACACACACACACACACACACACACACACACACACACACACACACACACACACATACAAATCCTCAAACATTAAGACAGAATTTTTTTTTTAAAGTAAAGCAAAGTGGAACTTCTGGGGCATTTAGTTCACATACAGTTCCCCTCAGCTTATACTGCCTCTACAAGAATGAGAAAAGAGTACATCATTCTAAGGACTCTTATACTCAAGATAACATTTGCTATAATGCTAATGTTATTACCATTTTAGTGTTGGGAAAAATTGTAAATAAAGGCACTAAGTGCATGACCCAAGACACACAGTGAGGAAGAAATTGAGTCAAAATTTCCAAAAGTCTTTCAGCAATACACAAATGCTTTAAATTCTCTCTATTCTCTGATACTCTCAATTCAATACTCATATTGTCCAAGAAATAATACCATAGCAATTATTGCCCATGTTGATTGTTTTCTGTTACAATTTGCCATCAACACAGACTGCGTTGGTGACACTGGGTTATCATACACAGAGCTGAGCTTATAAATTATGGTCCAAAGAGAGGCAAATTTCTTCTGTCCCATAGTTCCAGTATCGTTTTTAAAAAGTACTAAATATTTTAAATATCATCACTTACTGTATTTTCAGAATTAAAGAATGAAAAAATTCACATATAACCAATCCAAAACGCTTTAAAACTAGGAGATGATAAAACAGGGCTCTGTGAAGTAAACTTTCTTCTACGTTTAAAATTATTCTAACAGCCTTGTGGTTCGTCACACCTGTAATCCTAACTACTCGGGATACCTACTTAGGAGCCTGAGATCTGGGGATAACATTTGGAAGCCAATCACGGCAAACTAAATTCATGAGATTATTTTTCAGAAATTTTAATGAACTAGCAAAGGGCCAGGAATGGAGATGTAGTTCATATAGTAGCTTACCAATCGAGAGAGAAAGACGTAGCGAGACCTTGAAGCCCTGATTTCAAACTCTGAGCATGCCAACACGCAGGAATGCACACACACTCACTTTTCCAAAATATCTTCATATCAGTGTTTTGCATTGATTTCTTTGTGAATGATATTATATGGGTAAAAGAGGCAAAATAATCTCTTCCATCTCAAAACGGTTTTATACATTTTTGTTGTAAAAATACTGAACAGAGAGGTTACAGTTACATGAGCAAAGTAATAAGTACAATTCCTATCAAGCATTGCTAACTCCTCCTTTGTTTTTCCTCCACAATTCCTTCCCTTCCACCTCCACAAGTACACTCCTCACGCCCCCAATCCCCACCCAATGTCCCCAGCCTAAATTGTAAAGTTCATTTTTCAAAATAATATCTTGTGCATCTATTGTTATACAATGGGTCAAACTGTATTCCTATTTAAGCATGCTGTTTTCTCCTTTTCCCTCCCTAAATCAGAGAAGTGTATATACAAGATGCAGGTGCACCAATGTCAAATAAAGTGAAAACGGGGTTTATACTGTTGGGGAGAAACGTATGAAAACAAAAAAAAATCACGTCATACATTATAAATATGTGAGAAACAACAGCAAGAAAGAAAAAAACGTCTTGTGTCTCAATCTTGGGGATCATTTAGCTTAACATCAACTTATCTATTCATATACACATAGCTTTTCAACTTTTCTGCTTATCCCAGACATATACTAGTTATTGCAAATAAGGGATACCATGGGACCTATGTTTTTTGGACTTGGCTTACATCAGTTAATATAATTTTTTCCAAGTCTTTCCATTTCCTAACAAATTGGGCGATGACATTCTTTCTGATGGAGGCATATAATTTATATATATATATATAGCATTATATATATATATATATATATATATATAGTATATGTGTGTGTGTGTGTAGACACATATACACACAGAGCATTTTCCTTTTTTGTTTTTTAGAGCAACTTAGTTTTGCACCTTCATCATTTTTTCAAATATTTTTATTGTGATTAAGTGGTTACATAATTTCCCAAATTTAACAATATTGTGGGATAGTGATGCTTAGTTAAAGTCACAAACATATTCTAACTTTGATGGAGCAAATTATCTATCATAGTCTACAACATTTATGAATTCTATGAGCTTTGAAATAGAGTTATTTCTTCCATATGTATACTTTTTTGTTTTGAAATATGTACATTTCTTTTTTTCCCATAGCGTCAGCAATTCCCTCTTTCCCATTTGTTCCCTCCTTCCCTTCAATGACATTGATTTGCTTAGTTAATTTTGGTCAATGTCCAGTGCAGCTGATGGATCCCACTGCTGTATGTTTTTCCCTGATTCCCTCTAGTTCTTTGTCGTCCTCCTGGTTTTCCTTCAGTGTACACATATGATCAGCAGAATGGGGTTATTTAGTAGTGATTCAACCAGATGAGTGGAAGTCCTTGGTTTCTTAAGTGTTGTTAATTTTGTCGTATCACCTTACATTTTGCATTTAACATCCACTTATCACCGAGAAAATGTGCTGTTTGTCTCTTTGCTCTTGGCTTACCTTGCTCAACATGATTTCCTGTAGCTTGATTGATTTCCCTGCTAATGCCATTATTTTGTCCTTTCTAATGGCAGGAATATATTCCATTGTGTATAGTTACCACAGTTTTTGGATCCATTCATCTCTGGTGGGACATATGGGTTGTTTTCATATCCTGGCTATTGTGAACAGTGCTGCAATAAACAAGGAGGTGCATGTTTCTTTGAATATTGCTACGTGTTGTTCAGGATAGATGCCTAGAAGTGGTATGAGTGGGCCATAAGGAATGTCAATATTTAGCTTTCTGAGGACTCACCAGACTGATTTCCAAAGTGGTTGTGTAAGTGTACATTCACACACACACACACACACACACACACACACACACACACACACACACACACACACACACTCACAACGTTTTCTTGATCCATTCTTCTACTGAGGGGCATCGGGGTTGGTTCCATATCTTACCTATGGCAAATTATGCTACAATAAACATTGTTGTGGTGGTAATTTTAGTATGGACTTGTTTATGATCATTTGGGAGAATGCCCAAAAGTGGGATTGCCGTGTAATAGGGGAGCTCTATGTGGAGTCTTTTGAGGAACCTCCAAACTGCTTTCCAAAGTGGATTAACAAGTTTACTCTCCCACCAAGAATGCAGTAGGATCCCTTCCAGCATCTGTTGTTGTAAAAATATGGAACGATTCACTAATTTGCGTGTCATCCTTGGGCAGAGACCATGCTGATCTTCTCTGTATGTTCCAATTTTAGTGTATGTGCAGCCAAATTGAGCACAGAACATTTTTTATATATGAAGAGTAATTAATTTTCTTAAACTAGATAATTCAACAAAAAGTAAGTTCAAAAGAATTGTGAAATTTTAGAACCATGTATTTCTTACGTAAAGCACACATTTAAGAATAAAGTCAAGGTTGACATGCCAAAAACAAAATAATTCCAGATATTTGTTGTTCATGAGATGTGTAGGAGGAGGAAGTCAATTATTCTACACAAGGCACCTGTCATAATGTTCATTGCAGCAAATGTTAAAGTTTGTTAAAAGTTTTAATATTTTAAGTATGTTTAATTTTGGGATTTGCTTATATATGACAAAATTAAGACTGTTTGGCAGGTCTTAAAATTTTTCAATAAAGTATATAATATTTCTGGTAGCATGTACTAGTAAGTATGTACATTTCAGAGTTTATAGAAACTTTACTAATGAGAAGGTGCAATGACTGTGTGAAGAAGCAGAGTGAAGAGTTAAGATTTTAATTACAGAGTTTCTGTTAAATCTTTAGGGCTCCCTTACATTATATGTTAGTGATGAACAAATAATGATATAAGCCACATACAAATGATGAGATGAACTATAAATAGTAATCTTAGTGGGTAAATTTAAAGGCTACTGATAGTATCCAATTTTAAATTTACAGGAATATGAGAAAATAGTAAAATCTACTGTGTACACTTCAAATACTGAAAACCCTGGTAATTGTTTTGTTTTTTATTTTAGTCATCATTAATATTTAATTATTGTTTTCTGTATTTATAGAATTTTTCCTTGTTGTAATATAATACAACTTTTTGTGAGTCGTGCTTAAGAGGTACTTTGAAAATGTTATTGGGATGGCCACACCATTTTTCATAGGTGCATGTGAATTTACAAAGAGCAAAACTAAAAACAAAATATTGATTAAAAATTTTATCAAATAGAGTCTGAATCAGGAGTGTTGATAAATGTCCACACCTAAAATCTTAACCCTAGGCTGAGGTAGTGGTATTACAGAGTTGAGGCCACAAAATTGAGAAACTGTGTTTTGTTTTGTGTTTTTGCTTTGTTTTTGTTGGTTGTGGGGCTTGAACTCTGGGTCTTGGGTACTGTCCCTCAGCTCTTCAGCTCAAGGCTAGCGCTACCACTTGAGCCACAGCACCACTTTCATCTTTTTATGCTTATGTCATGCTGAGGAATGAAATCCAGGATCACATGCATGCAAGGCAAGCACTCTACCACTTATCCACCTTCCCAGCACCTCAGAAACTGATTTAAAAAATCATCTGAACAATATTTGCTTTCTGCTTTGGGTTATATAACGAAATATGTGAACACATTTTTATATTTTTGTGAATTGTAATACTTCTAAGTTTATACTAACTGCAGCCAATTTATCCTTTTCAAAGTCAAGAAATATTTCTGAGAGTTTGCTTCTGTGAAGACTGTTTTTGCATTTATAATTTCTCCTGAGTTATTTTTTTTATCAAAATAACTTTATATTTTATGTTGATGAGTTATCATACATCAAATACCTTCAAATGTACAGGTAGAGTCTCAATATAGCAGTATGAGTATTCTCATACACTTCTCGTTTATTTGTTATGCACTTTAAGTATGATATTTCTTTCTCTTTCACCCTCTCTCCTTTCTACTCTTTCTCTTTCATGCTCCATGTCTGCTATTTAGAATTTTTTCTGGTCTACTATTATCCTTCAGGATCAACTGGTTTTGTGGGAACATGATAGGGACCATCAGTTACCCTTGCATTCTTTAAGAGTTATAACAGTGACGTGAAATTATGCTTTGCCATTTGAAATGGCAAAACAACAGCTCTAGAAATTCCTTTTCACTTTTAGTACTATTATAAATTTTATCTCATACGAATCATTGGGACTGATAAGATACGTTTAGCCTGGCACCTAAAAGTTCTTTTTCTTTTACAAACAACATTTTTCTTATATTATCAGTAAGTAAAAAGAAAAACAAAGCTATCTTATGGAAAGTAGGCTGAAGTTGTTCACATGGATGAAAAACAAGGTAATGGGGGAAGGGAGTACAAAGGATACCCCTCATATAGCACAGATCCTTAGAGCAGTTTATCATGTACACTTTGTGATAAGGACAATGTGCTGGGAACTGCAAATTAAATCACTGAACACCTGATATATATATATATATATATATATATATATGCACATATATTTATATATGTATATTTATTTATATATGCATATATGTATATATTGGCCTATATATGTACACAATAATGTTACTATACACACAAATACACACATACGTACACACATGTACACATGCACAAATGGAGAAAGACACATAGATATAGCCAACACAAGTTTCACTAGTTGTTGAATATGCCTTAGACAGAATGTTTGGAAACAAATGTATTGAGGATGTATTTGTGTTTGAGAGTTCTTTTACCACTCCTCTCATCTCTTCCAACTGGTAGGTTTAGAGAGATTCGACTTGAAAAATGCAGTACAAGTGATAGCAAGTCACTCGGAAATCTCAATAAGTATAGGTCGTATGGTGTCTACCAGCTCTCCATGGAGTGCTTGATCTTGTAGGCATTCCCAACAGCCAAAGGAGTAGGACAATATCCTTGTTAAGAATAAAGTTATAAGGCTTTAAATGGCATCATTCCTTGGGCTCTTTTCCAACAGCCAGCATCAATTCCTAAGCAGATGAGTGACTCCCCAGAAGACTGGAGCACAGGTCAAAATTTAACCAACCCATATGAAAAGTTTAAAGTGAGAAATGTTGACTGAGTTCGTGCTGATGTCCTTGCCACGAAAATGAGAAAAAAAGCAAGTTTTTTATGTATTAAAATTTGAGAATAATTTGTAACCTGTCAACAAATGTGTAGAACACAATTATAACAACTGACAAAAGATGATGTGCATTTCATTTATATGCTTTTGGACTTGGAAAATGTTTTTAAGTGTGTCTACACAAGTAGATCAGTATGAAACAAGCCAGCATTTTTTCATTTAAGATACAAAGAAAGGATACAGGTTGACCCATTGTAACAATGAGATTTGCAAGATACTACTAGAGGGGGGTGGACGGAGGTGTTATGGATGTGTGAAGGTAAGGAATAGTAGGGGAAAAACAAAGGAGGTGGTAAAAATGCTCAATCAAAAATGTACTTATTATCTTACTTATGTAACTGTAACCCCTCTGTACAGTATCTTTACAATGAAATATATATTAAAAACATACAAGGAAAACTGTACTGATAGCAAGTGGTATTTGTCACTCAATGTAAGTAAGGTATTGATTTTAGGACCACAAGCATACTAAAATTTTGGATGCTCAAATTCTCTACATAAATACAGTATATTATTTTCATTAGACTCTGCCCACAACCTAGTGCAGTGTAATTTCTGTGAAAATTTTTACTACATTCTATGTTTGTAATGGAAAATAAAATATATGCACAATCAACAGATACAAATTTATTTCAGATAGTTTTTGTCTGCATTTTGTGGATGGAATTGTGAGAGCTAATTTGAAAAGCACAAATTTAATCACCAAGAGCAGTCTTCAAGATGTAACAAAGATCTATAACAGCATCATTGAATGGTATGGGACTCTAAGGAGAAGTACTTGAATTGAAACATTATCAGAAAGTGTAAGCATGCAAAGACTATTTAGAAATGCAGCTGCTAGATTTCTAATGGAGAGCTTTTATAACATTTTGTGAAACACAAGTCAGGACCTCATGGAAGTGTAGACAATTTTCCTCCACCTTTCTGTCAATCTTGGTCATTATCAATCATAACATAGCTAATCTAGAATAATCCTGTAATAAGAAAATGTTTATGAGAAGTGAGGGAAGATAGTGGAGGAGAAGCTGGAGGCTAAACAATCTCTAGCATAGAAAGCAGTTTTAGTGTTCCAGAGAACAGTACTAGGCTAGAGTATCACACCAAGTGTGCCATCACAATACAGAGTTTGGCTAGAGAGGGAAAATCCAGGGAAGGAGACAGATCTGAACAGTTGCTATAGCCATGGCTGAGGCAGCTTTGGTGGCGGGCATAGCCATCCCGCCATACCTACAACAGAGAGGGTCCAGGAAAAAGGCACCAGACACAGTGGGTGAGCAGATTCAACTCAACACCAGCAACAACTGAAAAGGAGTAAATGAGTTAAACAGGCCCATATCAAACATTGAAATAGAAAAAGCAGTAAGAGACCTCCTGTCTAAGAAAAGCCCAGGACCACATGGATTTACAGCGGAATTCTACAAGGCTTTCAAAGCAAAGCTCATACCAATACTCCTCCAACTCTTCAATGAAATTGAAAGAGAAAGTTCACAACCAAACTAAGTCTATGAAGCCATAATAACCTTCATCCCAAAACCAGGCAGGAAAATCATCAATGAAAGAGGATTAGACACACATTACATTGATGAACATTGATGCCAAACTTCTCAACAAAATTTTGGCCAAATAATTCAACAATTCATCCAAAAAATTACATACCATGATGAAACAGGATTCAGTTCAGGGATGCAAAGCTGTTTCAATATACACAAATCCATTAATTAACACTACTTTATGATGAAGTTTCTGGATAAACTAGGAATCCAGGGAACATTCCTCAATAAAATAAAGGCTGTATATGACAAACCTGCAGCCAGCATTATACTTAATGGTCAAAAAGTAAAGACATTTCCTCATAACTCAGGAATGAGACAAGGACATCCACTTTCTCCACTTCTTTTCAATGTACTATTAGCATGCCTAGCTACAGCAATAAGAAAAGATGAAAACATAAAAGGGATCCAAACAGGGAAAGATGAAGTAAATCGCTCCCTCTTTGCAGATGACATGATCTTGTATTTAAAGAATCCCATGGACTCCACTCCCAAATCACTCATACTGATTCAAAAAATGGCAATGTATCAGGGTATAAAATTAACCCTCAAAAATCTGTTGCTTTTCTGTATGCCAACAATGAGAAAAGCGTGGCTGAAATCAGAAAAGCAACTCCATTCTTAATAACCCCACAAAAAATAGAATACCAATGAATTAACTCAACCAAAGAAATAAAGAATCTCCATGATGAAAACTTTAAAAACCTGAAAAAGGAAATAAAAAAACAGAACTTAGAAAGTGAAAAAACTCCCTTGATCCTGGATTGGAAGGATTAACATCGTGAAAATGGCAATACTTCCCAAGGCTATCTACAAATTCGATGCAATACCTATCAATATTTCAATCTTATTCTTCATGGAAATAGAAGAGGCAATCCAAAAAGTCATATGGAATGATAAAAGGCAATGAATAGCATTAACAATCCTTTACAGAAAGAACAGTGCTGGAGTAATATCAATACCAAATTTCAAACTGTACTATGAAGCCTTAGCAAATAAAACAGCTTCGTACTGGCACAAGAACAGACCTCAGAACCAATGGAATAGAATTGAAAATCCAGAAATAAGCCTACAGACCAATAGGCACCTAATCTTTGATAAAGGAGATAAAAAATAGAATGCAACAAAGACAGCCTCTTCAGTAAAAGTACTGGCAAAATTGGTTAATCACTCATAGAAAACTAAAGCTAGATCCTTATATATCATCCTGTACCAAATCAACTCCAAATGAATCAAAGACCTCGGAGTCAAAGCAGATACTCTGAAAACATTACAGGATAGAGTCGGATATACCCTAGGTATCCTTTGCAGAGGCTGAAATTTTCTTAATAGAGACCCAGAAGCACAAAAAAATCAAAGAAAGTTTGGACAAATGGGATTGTATGAAATTGCAGAGCTTCTGCATGGCAAAGGACATGGCTGGCAAGATCAATAGAAAGCACATTCATTGGGAGAAGATCTTCACTAGCCATGCAATAGACAAGGGTCTCATATCTAAAATATATGTGGAACTCAAAACATTAAATCCCCCAACAACAAATCCTAAAAGAAACAACTGCCCAATAAATAAGTGGACTAAAGACTTAAAGAGAAACTTCTCTGAAAAGGAAAGAAGGAAGGCCAATAGATACATGAAGAAATGATCAACCTCCCAAGCCATAAAAGAAAAGCAAATTAAAACAACATTTAGATACTACCTCACCCCATCCTTGAAGAGATGTGGCCAGAAGGGAACCTTATTGCATTGTTGGTGGGAGTGTAACTTGTTCAACCACTTTGGAGTAGTATGAAGGTTCCTCAAAAGATTCCACCTAGAACTTCCCTATGACCCAACAATTTCCATTTGGGCATTTATCCAAATGATCACAAACAAGACCATACTTAAGGTACCAGCACAACTATATTTATTGCAGCATTATTTAATATAGATAAGATATGGAACCAACCCAGATGCCCCTCAGTAGATGGATGGATCGAGAAAATGTGGTATTTAACCAAGTCCTAATCTTAGAGAGGGAAATAGTTTGCATAGAATAATAGGAGAGAGAATACAAAAAAAGAACAAGAAAAAAATGGAAAAACCAAAATTTAAATCTAAGTAGTGAAACACTTAAAAATTATGTAAGTTTAAACAAATGATATTGAGAGAAGAAAAGGATAAGATGAGAAGAAGGGATGGATTGAAAGGAGAAATGAAAACTAAAAAATAAAAATTCTTAAAATTAGTTACTTTAAAATTATATACATATAAAGATATAATACTGCTATTAAAGAATTTAAGCCTAAGAGGTTGTGAATTGAGTAATAAACTTCTGGATTAAGTGTGTACACAATGGGGTATAAGGTCTAATAATCGGCAACAGGTATATATCTGGGAATGAACAGAACAGCAATTTAGTCACGCAAAAAAAGAAAGAAATAGAAAAAAAAATGAAAAGAATACTAATAAAGGACCAAAAGATCAGAAGAGATTTAAAAAGCACACACACACACACATACACACCTAAAATAAAAATTAAGGGAAGAAAATAATATTAATAGAAAACAATTTTAAAAATTATTTTTTTAAAAAAAAGTTCAAATAAGAGTTGTTTGATTGCAATAATGAGATGTACAATTCATTATGTCAAAAAACGAACTTAACAACTTTGGTAGGGGGTGGGGAAGGATCGGGTAGGGGGAGGGGAGAAGTATGGGAAGGGATGGGAAGGGGAAACAACAAGGAGGCAACAATGCTTGATAAGAAATATACTTGTTATCTTGCTCATGTAATTGTAACTCCTTTGTACTGTATTCTAACAATAAAAAATTAAATTAAATTAAAAAAAGAGTTCTTTGATTTTTTTTTTGGGGGGTGTGATGGGGGCAATAGGATGATTGTGTATCTTCTGTGTCCATAACCAGTCTCTTGGTGGAGTCTCTGGTCTACTTTTGGTGTTTGGTTTTCCTGTGGCTTGATTGTTTTCTTAAGTCAGTTTGTTTGAGCAGGCAGAAAAATGCTTTGCCTAACCCATTGTTTTGTAATCCTCCTCCCAGGCTAGTTCAGCGGGAGGTAGATTTGCTTTGAGTTTCCCAAAAGAAGGAGATGGGAGTTTCCTCTAGTTTGGAGATGCTGTGATGAGACTAGGTTATGGGTAGAGTTGAGGCCTTTCAGAAATCAGTAGCTTTGCCTTGCTGGGCTAGCTCCTGAGACTCTCAGAGAGCCCAGCTTGGAGCCATTATCAGGGTTTATGTTTACTGAGTTTCAATTGTTTGTCTAGGCTGTAGGGAGGGGCAGCTCTGTTTACCTAGTGATGAAAGTCACTCCTCAGGGGGCAGATTTTTCTCTGTCTGGGGTGGTTGATTTTCCCCTGGGTACAGCTGAGCCTGGCAGGTCAGTGCAGGTTCCTATGACCTGCTAAATGACTCTTTGGTTTTTTCCCGAGGCCTGAATTGGAGCTAGTTGCTCAGCCGGGCCTTTATTAGTATCAAAGATGGAGATCTCCAGTGGTAGGGGATGTCCAGCCTTCTCTCCTCTGCTCCCTGAGAAGGAATGAGGAGATCAGGATTCTACTCATGCCAGAGTCTTATTCCTGGCAGTTTCTGGTCTGTGATCTGCAGGATGAAGATATCTGTTCCTTGTCAGTTCTTGCTTGTGTTGGGTAGAATCCGCTTGCCCGCCACATCTGGCACCTTTGTCCCAGATTCTCTCTGGGACAAATCTGTCCCAGATTCTCTCTGGCTGCTACAAGTGTCTCTGCTACCAACTCTGCCACTGCAGTCATGGCTAGCTGCATGTGTTCAGATCTGTTTCCTTGCTTGGATTTTCCCTCTTTGTCTAAACTCTCTGTATTGAGATGACACACTTGGTGTGACTCAGTAGCCTAAGACTGTTCACTGGAATACTAAAATGCTTTCTATGGGAAAGCTTGTTTAGTTTTCAGCTTCTTCTCTGCCATCTTCCCCCGAATTTCATGATTTTTTATGAGTATTTCTTTTAGGGAAAAATATCATTGGTGTTTATATTTTGTTTTGGCATAAAATGAGCCTACTATTGTCTTAATTTAAAGACATCTTTGGATATAAGGTAACACGCCTTTCAAAGACAAATTAGTAAATACAAAATATAAAATTTAAATGGCTTATAAAAACATTATTCATGTACATATGGCCATATAAGATGTTAAGTAAAATGAATCCCAAGATAGGGACACAACTTGTTTTTTTTCTTTATTGCAATTGTTTTTGATGTATCTAAAATGTATTATGTGAGTTTTTTCGTTTCTCCTCCATGTTCTTCCCCCATGATATAACTCCTGTTTTCACTGGATATGATGTTGGTGCCCTGCATCTTGTATACACATTTTTCTAGTGTGGGGAGAGGAAGAGAAACAAAAAAATGCTGAAACAAAGATTCAGGATGACCTATTGTAACAACGATATGAACAAGACACTATGTAGAAAACGAACTTTACAACTTGGGGAAGGGAGGGGGAATTTGGTAGATGGGGACGGAATGGATACCACAGGAAAAACAAAAGAGGATGTAACAATAGGACATGTAGTCATTACCTTACTTATGTAACTGTAAGCCCTCTGTACACTATTTTTACTATAATACATAAAAGAAACCATTATCCAGGAGTACATTAAGTTCAAATTTCATAAGTGCTATTAAATTAAATTTAACTGGGAGAAGATTCTCAGAAAAGTTTATTTGTGTGTGTGTTGTGCATTATTTCCCAAGTGTACACAAGTTAACAGTAGAAGAAACAATAGGAATAATAAGAGAAAGAAAAGTTCTGTGTTTAAGTATAATGGATCAATATACTATAGAAGACTCTGAAAATAAGACAACATTGAACCAAGAAAGCCAAGTCCATTATGTAGATCTATGGGAATGGCATAGAGAAATAATTAATACTAAGAGGGACATGAACAATGAGGCCACTCTCTCATCTATCTCTAAATTATGGTTGCTTATCACACAAATTTGTAAAATGTACAATGGAAGAATAATTCTGGTTCCAAAGCAAGTTACATATAAGAGCATAAACTTAACTGGAAAAAAAGTCCATGGTGAGAAAGCGGGAATTATACTAGCAATGAACTGATGGCCATGATCTTATTTCTTTTCCTTTCTTTTATCTTTTTTCTATTTTTTTTTTTTTTTGATGCTTGTAGCAGGGTTTGAACTCGGCCTGGGCAATATCTCTCCACTCTTCAGCTCAAGGCTAGTGCTCTACTTCTTGAGCCACAGCGCCACTTCCAGTTTTCTGGTGGTTAATTGGAGATAAGTGTCTCAGAACCTTTCTTTCCGACTCATACTGGATTTGAACTGCAATCCTCAGATCTCAGCCTCCTGAGTAGCTAGAATACTAGGCATTAGCTCAAGTGATGGAATACTATTCATGAGCAAGATTGCTGAATAAGGTTGCTGAGGCTTTTGCATACACACATAAAAACATACACATACACACAGAGGCCCATATATGTGCAAACACACCTGCACAAATGAAACAACTCTCAGAATATGGAGAAATGTTAGAAAACAATAGAAAATATATCCTGAGTAAGACTAGATCAAGTGATAATTTTTAATATTAGAAAGTCCTCAAGTGAAATTTCTTCAAAGATGTTTGAGAATATTCCATACCTAGGCATCAGAGATAACAAGAAATTCAAGTAATCATTATTAAAGGGATTGGATCCATGGAAGAATGAATCAGAGACCCCTGAAGGTGCATCTGAAAATGTTCATATCCTGTGTCAAATGATAGAACATCTTTGAAAATTGTACAGAAACGGTTTGAGCAGTCAGTCTAATGTATAAGATCATAGAAGTTCAGAATTGCTAGTTTCTATCTAGATTAAATAAACCATCAAACTATGGCAGGGCAATTTGATAAAATCTTGGAATTCCAGCACTCAGACTAAGACAGGAGATTAGAGAGTGGAATTACATAGTGATACCTTCCCTGGACAAGGCAGTATAATTTTGTCTAATAAAACAAACCAAACAACAAGAAATGAATACACAGTTGGAAGTTTGGGCTAATTTTGTCATTATATTTTGAGAAGGCAAGTTTCCTATTGAAATGAAACTCATATATAATCCTCAGTTGTGTTTTAAATGCTCTCTTCATTAAACAACATTCCTACATGCAAAATGGCTCATGATTCCCAATCAAAAATTTGAAAAAGTAAGCATCATTCTGTTGGATTTCAAAGAAATTATGAAGGATTACAAAAGTTTAAGCCTGGAAAAATACCAAAGTCATCTAATGTAGGACTTTGTAGACCTTGCTAATTTAGAATTTAGATTTAAAATAAATATTTTGGTTTTGTTTGTAATGTCATATTCTATAGGATACTACAAAAATTTTTTTAAGTACAGGTTTTAATTGACAAATTCACAAATGAATCTGGCATTTTATTTGCTTAAAATATTCTTTCAAGCGAGATATAATTAGAACTTAGTTAATTGATAATTCCAACAGTTCATGTATAAAATGATCGTGTGAATAATCTAGACAGAAATGCCAACAAATAGATATTAATTTATAAATTTAGAACAAGCAATTTTTTTAGGCTGTGGTGTAACATGGTATGAAGAGAGTAATTTTGTGAGGTCTTGGTTCTTCTATCTATTCGTAATACTGGAAGAAATTTCCTTAATTACGTGCCTCTGTATACAATGAGAAAAATGCTAGGGTGGGAGTTGGTTTTTATTTTTTGGTTTGTCCTCAGGTTTGAACTCTGGGCCTGGCCACTCCCTTTGAGCCGGTTTGTGCTCAAGGCTCATGCCCTACAACTTCAACCTCAGTGCCACTTGAGTCTAGCTTTTCCTGAGAAGTTTATGGGAGATAAGAATCTAAAGAATTTTCCTGACGGGGTGGGCTTTGAACCATAATCTTCTGGTCTTAGCCTCCTGAATATCTATGATAGATAAAAAATATAAATAATATTTGCAAGTGTCCTGATTTGTAGAAATCAGAAAAATGTTGCAGCAAAGTTTAGTGTAGTGTACTTTCCACAATAGAAAGGGCATCATATTAACACAAGTGTAGTATTTTTTCACAATAGTGATAAGCTATTCATGATGTGAATTAAGGGAATTTTAAGGTCCACCTTACAAATTGGATACTGTTGGGCTAGGAAGACTTTATGGCATAAAAGCTTGGGATTGATGGTCACAGAAATAATAGCTTACTCTGATGAAAAAATGTTTATTCTTGAGGAATTAATTATGACACGTACTTTGTAGTTATATCCTCCACCAGAATGTGGCTATTTTTTTCTGTTGATTTCTCAATATGTAACGCCCTGTTAGAAACTGCAGCTATTGCAGAATTAAATAACATGCAAACAGGTACTACTTTGAATATCTCTGATATGGAATGTTGAGAATTTGAAAATGACTAGTTAGTATTTGTAAGAACTTTGAAGAACACATATATTCTGTGTTTTTAACAATTATTCAGTTTTAAAAGCTAGGAGTTTCCAGAGAATTAAACTGTTTTCTGTTTTACTATCAGACAATACTAAACTTAACTTTTTTGAAAATTGTGGCAGGTATATTGTGAAAATATTGTATATTTGGATAACATTCAAGTTTATGAACCTCTGATAAAGAAAGGTCTAATTAACTCAATTTAGATGCCAAATAGTGTTCATTTTTAAAAAGGTAATGCACATATAATAATATTTACTATAGCAATACAGTGAAATTATACTTTATGTAACTTATTTTTAGTTTAATTTTATTTTTAAGGTGATATGTACAAGGGTTGCATTAATTGTAAGGTAGTGAATACATAACATGTCAAAATTTTACCCACTACCTCATTTTTCTCACACTTTTCCTTTCCCCCCAAACCCCTCACAAGTTGTAATGTAAATTTCCAACATGTTGTCTTGTGAGTATTGCTATTGCATTGGTTTACCCTTTGTCCTTTGTCTGTCCAATTTGTTGTTTATCTTATTTTGTCAAATTAAGATCAATGCATGTGCAATACACACAGTACTGAAATCAAACACAGCAGTGGATAAACTATAGGGGAAAACACAAAAGAAAAAATAAATCACATAGTACATTAAAAAAAAAAACAACCACAAAGAAAAACCTCTATTTCCATATCTAGGTGTTCATTTTGCTCAAGATGATCTTATATGGTCCTATATACAAAGCTTTTCAGCCATTCTGCTCATCTGCTAGTGTTAATCTATGAATTTGTTATTATTACAAATGAGGGAAACTATGGAATCTGTTTCTTTGAGTCTTGCTTATTTTATTTAGCACGATTTTTAAAAATGTTTCCATTTCCTTTTGAATTGGAAGCATAGAATTCAAACACACACACACACACACACACACACACACACACACACACACACACACACACACACACACACACACACACACACATATATATATATATATATATATATATATATATACGTATCACATTTTTTGAGTCGTTCATCTACGGAATGGCATATTGGTTTAAAACATGTTTGCATATAAGTATCACTTAGGGTCAATCAAAAATGACAGATGACATCTCCCCAGAAATACTAAAATCATGATTTCTATATAAGAAAGGATTTTATGGTGGTACAAGTGTTGAAATATCTGGATGAATGTAATTTATATCTTGCACTGAATTAGGCAGAACGATATCCAATATCATATAGGATAAAAATGAGAGTGACAAAATATTCCCTTGAGAAATATATAGGAGTCTGCCAGAAGAATGATGAAATTCAGATAATTTTGAATAATTTAGAAATACAAGCTCAAATATGTTTCTTTAAATAAAAATTATGTAAGTGGAAGGGCAAAAGAAGGAGAAAAGAAGAAAATAACTGACAGCAGATCATTGTCACAAGTTAGAGTATAAAAATCATAATCTAGAGTTCGGAGGAAGATGGCAGAAGGTCTAGGCTAAACAAGCTTTTGCATAGACAACAGTTTTAGTGTTCCAGTCAACAGTGCTAGGCTAGAGATACACACACAGTGTGCCATCACAGTACAGAGAGTTTGGCCAGAGATGGAATATCCAGGCAAGGAAACAGATCTGAGCATCAGCGCCGGAGCCACCATGCCTACAGAGAAAGTCCAGTCAAAAAGATGCCAGACACTGTGTGTTTTCTACTCAACACCAGGAAGAACTGACAAGGAACAGATATATTCATGCTGCAGATCGCAGACCACACAGAGCCCAGTAATGAAGACTCTGGCATGAGTAGAACCCTGACATCCTCACTCCTTCTCAGAAACCAGAGAGCTCCATCTTTGATACCGACAAAGGCCCAGAAATTGATACTGACAAAAGGCCCAGATTTGTCACTGTGCAACTCAGGACTTTGGTTGATGCCTGCCTTAAAATAGTGTTCTAGCACAAAAATGGTGTAACTTTCTTACCAAATAGAGGCATTCATGGAATCCAATAAAAGACAGCTGAAAGAAGTCAGGGAGACCAGAAAGGGAATGTTGAATGGAGCCCTACAGAATGAATGGGAGTCCAAGGAAACCATAACCGGTCAACTAAGTGATTTGAGAATAAACATAAAACCAAATTACGGAAGTAATGAAGTTCATATAAGATCTAAAACAAAGCTCCAACAAAGAATTTGAAGTCATCAAAGCTGACCAAATAGAAGGAAAAGAAATTAAAAACAAAGTGGAAAGTCTTGAGAGCAGGGTAGACCATGCACAAGATTGAATCTGAGGGATTGAAGACAGCCAGGTTATTATAAAGAATGAGAATACAACTATCCAAGACAAATCCAAGAAATATTATGGATCTATTCAACATTTGGAAGACACCATCAGAAGGCCTAATTTGAGGATAATGGGTATAGAGGAGCACCTAGAATCAGAAGTTCATGGTCTAGGAAATTTGGTTAACATGTTCCAAGCAGAGAACTTCTCAAACATGCAGAAAGACAGACCTATTCAGATTCAAGAAGCTTTTAGTACCCCAAATCGACCAGACTAGGACAGGATATCCCACCGTGACATTATAATCCCCACAGGATCAATTCCAAGGAAAAAATCCTTAAAGCTGTCAAGGAGAAAAGATCAACCACTTACAAAGGGAAACCAATTAGAATAACCTCAGATATCTCAGCAGAGACAATTACAGCAAGAAGAGCCTGGAATGACATATGCCATGCCCTAAAAACAAACAACTATCAACCAAGAATACTGTATCCACCTATACTGTACTTCATAACCGAATTCCAAATAAAAACCTTCCATACCAAAGAACAACTGAAACAATATATATCCACCAAGCCCTATACATGACACTTCACCATCCCCTACACATAGAAAACCAACAAGATGACAATAAAGGCGAAGAAACCACACCCAAACTGAGAATCCAAGAACCATAGGAAGAACCCAGTTGCTGTAGCCCCTAAGAAGGGGCATAAAATGGCAGGAACTCCCAAACATGTCTCAAACCAAACTCTCAACATTAACGGATTGACTCTCCAATTAAGCGACATAGACTGTCAAGTTGGATTAAGAAGCAAGATCCTTCTATCTGCTGCCTTCAGGAGTTACATATTACTCATAAAAACGAACATATTTTCAGTGTGAAAGGCTGGAACAAAATCTACCAAGCAAACGGCCCCCATTAACAGGTGGAAGTTTCAATCCTAATAACAGATAAAATAGACTTCCAATTAAATTTAGTGAGAAGAGATAAGGAAGGTTGCTACTTACTAATTAAGGGATCTCTCCTTCACGAGAATATTACAATTCGAACTATCTATTCAGCAAACAACCAAGCACCCAAATTATTCAAGAAACACTACTTTCCCTCAAATCTGACATAGCTCCAAAGACATTAATTGTTTGAGACTTTAGCACACAACTTTCCCCACTAGATAGATCAACTCGGCAAAAAATCAACAGAGAAACAGAGAAACAGAGAGGTCTAAACAACTGCATATGTCAACTAGATTTAACAGACATCCACTCTATATTTCACACAGCAGCATCAGAATACACGTTTTTCTCAGCAGCACATGGAACATTTTCCAAAATAGACCACATTTTAAGTGACAAAGCAAACTTTTCCAAATTCAGAAACATTGAAATTATACCTTGCATTCTCACACAACAAGGGAATAAAATTAGAACTCACCACCAAAAGCCACCGAAGAACGTCCTGTACCACATGGAGGCTGATAACCAAACACACTGTGGAATGACCAGTGGGTCATGAAAGACATTAGAAAGGAAATTCAAATATTCATGATATTCAGCAAAGATGAACACACAAATTACCAGCTACTCTGGGACACAGCAAAGGCAGTACTCAGAGGCAAGTTTATAGCTCTGAGTTCCAACCCAAACAACTTCTACAGATCTGAAACCAACAATTTAATGAGACATCTGAGACTCCTTGAATAAGAGCAACAAGATAATCCCCAATCCAGTAGATGGAAATAAATAATTAATATTAAATCAGAATTAAAGAAATAGAATAAAAAAACATAGAAAGAATCAACAAAAGAAAGAGTTGATTCATCGATAAAATTAAGAAAATTGAGAGAACTTTAGCAAATCTTATCAGAAAAACAAGAGAACACAACAAAATAAATTCAGAGATAACAATGGAAACATCACCAGAGACACAACCAAGATTCAGCACATTATAAGGGAATACTTTATGCTAATAAGTTTGAGAACTTGGCAGAAATGGACCTTTTCTTAGCAAATATTGACATGCCGAAACTAAACCAAGATGAGTTAAACCATCTTAACAGGCCCATATCCAACATTGAAATAGAAACAGCAGTAAGAGTCCTCCCATCTAACAAAAGCCCAGATCCTGATGGTTTTACAATGGAATTCTACAAGGCCTTTATGAAGAGCTCACACCAACACTCCTCCAAATCTTCAATGAAATTGAAAGAGAAAGTTCACTACCAAACTCATTCTATGAAGCCATCATAACCCTCATCCCAAAACCAGGCAGGGAGTCATCAAAGAAAGAGAACTATAGACCCATTTCTTGGATGATCATTAATGCAAGAATTTTCAACACACTTTTGGCCAATCGACTTCAACAATTCATCCAAAAAAAATCATACATCATGATCAAACAGGATTCATTTCAGGTTTCATTTCATGCAAAGTTGGTTCAATATATGCAAATCAATTAATATAATTCATCATATCACCAAGAGCAAAGACAAGAACCACAAAAGGGATTTGACAAGATCCAACACCCCCTTTACATTGCAGATTCTGCAAAAAATAGGAATACAAGGAACATTCCTCAGCACAAGAAAGGCTCTATATGACAAAACTACAGCCAGCATTATACTTAATGGTGAAAAACTAAAGCCATTTCCTCCTAACTAAGGAACGAGACAAGGATGTCCACTCTCTACAACACATCTCTTCAATTTAGAATTAAAATGCGTAGTTTAACCATAAAACAAGATGCAAAGATTAGAGGGATCCAAAAAGGGAAAGAAGAAGTACAACTCTCCCTCTTTGCAGATGACATGATCTTGTATTTGAAGAATCCCACAGACTCTACTCTCAAATTACTCAAGGTGACTAAAAATATTGGTAAAGTAGCAGGGTATAAAATTAACCTTCAAAAATCAATGGCATTTCTGTATGCCAACACTGAGAAAAGCGTGCTGAAATCCGGAAAACAACTTAATTTGTAATAGACCCATAAAAAATAAAATACCTAGAAAGTAACATACCCAAAGAAATGGAGGATCTCTATGATGAAAACTTTAAAAACTTGAAAAAGGAAATCAAAACAGAACTTAGAATGGGCAAAAAAACTCCCATGCTCCTGTATTGGAAGAATCAACATCGTGAAAATGGCAACATTTTCCAAGGTTATCTACCAATCCAATGTGATACCTATAAATATTCCAACCTCATTCTTCAAGAAAATCGAAAAGGCAATCCAAAAATTCATATGGAACACTAAAAGACCCTAATAGCTATAACGATCCTTAACAGAAAGAACAGTGCTGGAGGAATATCAATACCAAATTTAAAACAGTACTACAAAACCATTATAATCAAAACAGCTTGGTACTGGCACAAGAACAGACCTCAGGACCAATGGAATAGAATTGAAAACCCAGAAATAAACCCACAGACCTATAGTCAGCTAATATTTGATAAGGGAGCTAAAAAAATAGAATGGAAGAAAGACAGCCTCTACAGTAAATGGTGCTGGCAAAATTGGTTAATTACTTGTAGAAAATAAAAAATAGATCCATATATGTCATCCTGCACCAGAATCAAATCCAAATGGATCAAGGACCACGGAGTCAAAGCAGACACTCTGAAATCATTACAGGTCTGAACTCATTATTAGATCTCCTTGGCATAGGCCGAAAAATTGTTAAAAGAGACGCAGAAACACAACAAATGAAAGAAAATTTACTTCATTGTTATTGGGAGTGTAAACTTGTTCAACCACTTTGGAAAGTTGTATGGAGGATCCACAAAAAACTCCTAGAGCTCTCCTATGACCCAGCAATCCCACTTTGGGGCATTTACCCAAATGATCACAAACAAGACCATATTAAATCTTCCATCACAACCATGTTTATTGCAGTATTATTTACCATAGCTACCATATGGAACCAACCCAGATGCCCTTGAGTAGATGAATGGATCAAGAAAATGTGGAATATATAAACAAAGGAATTATTTGCCTCCATCAGAAAGAATAACAATTCTCCATTTGTTAGGAAATGGAAAGACTTAGAAAAAATTATATTAAGTGAAGTAATCCAGCCCCAAAGAAACATAGGTCCCATGTTTTCCCTTGTTCAAGTACCACTTCTTGTGAGCACACACCCAGTCTATGCGTGAGGGTACTTTCTCCATTTTAAGCCATAGGGTAGTACTCACTATCTGAAGGGGAAAGTTCCACAGTATAACCCTATGCCCACATTAGAGGGTGTATAATTTAAAGTATTTTGAGACAAACAGTGATACGAGAATTGAAATGCTCTTAAGGGACATTTCCTTGGAACTCTTTAGTTTACCCAGGAGAAATATAAATATCCATAAACTTTGGAGCTAATTAGTAAATATCCGAATTAGCACTAGATCCTAGATGTTGTGTTATTACAAGTCTTCATTGTATTATTTTTACATCAGAATCCTTCATTACTTGCCAATGTGTAAGAGAAAATGAAAGAAAGGCATTAAAGCAAAATGCCTTATCTTTTTAGGAATGTAATCCTAGTGGTGAGGGTAATGTCTGAACTCTTCCATTAAATAAAAGCTTGAAGTTTATAAGAGCACTTCCTACACATAAGAATTTGTGGCAGGTTGATTGACAGGGTTATTTCATCATGGAGATCTCATCTCCAAAACACTGTTCTTATTTAAATTGTCTATATCTTTTTAGTTTTCAAATCCAAATAGCATATTTCCTTCAATGTCTCTGTAACAGTTTTGACCTATTCTTCCTGCAAATTCTTTCCTTTCTTTACTTCTGTAAATCTGCGTTTATTACTTTCTTGTTTCCTTATTTATCTCATTCTTCCAATCTTGTCCACACTGGTAAACACATTGTTCAAAATTGTGTCAGGACTTTGCTTTTCTCTTCCCCGATTTTATTATTCTTTTTCATATTCATGGTCATGGATATTTTGATAATGTCTAAACAAACCTATCTTTGCATGTGTTTAATATAAACTTAGGAAATATCAGAGTTTTTTTCCCCTAAATTCATCATTTCCACCTGCAATCCCTATCACCAAGAATATCTCTAACACAGTTGCCTGGCCAGAGATGTAGAACCCTTTAGATTTCTTCTTACCCTTCTGCTCCCACCCATTATATAAGATGATTGATCAAGATTTTCTGAGTTTCTGCCACTAATATGATTTCTATGTACTCCTTATTATGCCCCTGACATAAGCTTGTTTCATGTAATCATCACTGGTCAACTAGACATAAACAACCTTTTACAAAGTATGTTTTTCCCCATAGACATTTCATATGGTCCTTTCCATCACCAAATTACTTCTGCTTGTAAGTACACAGAGTGAAGAGCTCAGACATAAACTCTATTATCATTATTTACTCATTACATTGGCTACTGGCCTTACATTTCTCATCGGTAAATGGATGTAATCTACCAGAAGTATTGAAAAATATATTTGTTGACTTCTAGAGCAAAAAAAAAAAGAAAAGTGAAGCGTCCTTACGTTTTCCCTCTAGCTTACAAATAAGGAAAGGGTCCAATTCAGTTTATTGGTATAAAGTCACACATTGTTTCATGCAGAAATAAAAATAAATTTTCCTCCTGGCTCTAAGGACCGTGTCTTTTTAAGGTAACTCTAGATATGTAAGTGGCATTATGTAAATTGTGTCATGTGTTTACAGCTGTATTGAAGAATATGTCATTGGAAAACATTGGTTAATGAATAATGTCTTTATGTAAATGGTATTTGAACTAATCACACGAAGTTGAAAACTACATCTTAGTCCATCAAAATTTTCCTTATTGCTTTATTTGTTGGCAAGTGTGCTTAATAAATTTATACATAGATATTCTCCAGTTAACTGGATGGAAACTAAAACTGATCATGGATTTCTGCCTAATGAGTGAAGCATGCTTGAGGCATGTGTTGTTAACTTCTAGGGATATATAACTAAGCCAATAGCTATGTGGGTAGTGAAAGGCTTTCTCCTCAATTCCCAAGGCTAGAACAAACAAGATCATTTCTAACAGAAAGCATTCAGCTTATTATATTTTATCTATGTGGGATAATCAACATGTGCAAATAAACGATTTTATTTATAAGAAAACAATAGTACCAAGAAAAGTGAGTATATTTAGAGAGACTGAAAAAATAACATAAGGGTTTTTAGTCTCTCACCTATTTATGTGATTGTATTTCTTGATATTGAAACTCTCCTCTTGTTATTCTTATTGTATTAATCCATTGCTTTTTAGTACTATGTATTCAATGTTGGAAATCTGGCTTAAAAGATGTCTAAAAATTTTTTCTTTTCAATCACAACTTTGTCATTATCAGGCTACACTGTGGTCATGATCATCTTCATCAATATTATTATTAGAATCATAAGTGCTAACTATTGAACATATGATACCTGTCTATGATTTTGCAATATTTATATTTTGATTAATAATTTTAATGTTACCACTGTGCATGCATCCATGTTAAAATATTGAATAAATTAAGAAATAAACAAAAAAACTAAGCCATATCAGGTAGCTTGACTATGTGCTTATAACAATTTATTGATATATTTTTGAGGCATTGCAAATTCCTAACCAGTATGAATTATCTTCCTCTGTCCCTGTCATTACACACAAATATTTAAGAGTTTGAACAGAATTTTTTCAAGTAATATTCTATAAACATTACTACAATATCATGTGTATATCTAAAATTCCCTTGAAATTAATAAACTCTACTTTCTATTGAAATATTAGTTATTTTACACTAGGAAACTTTTGGAAAAATAGACTGCCTAATTTTGAAATGAAAAATAGTTGAATAAAAGTTTCAGAGGGAGTTCCGGGATGATGGCGGAGGAGAAGCTGGAGGCTAAACAAGCTCTCCCATAGAAAGCAGGTTTTCTGTTTCAGTGAACACTTCTAAGCCAGAGAATCACACCAAGTGTGCCATCACAGGACAGAGAGTTAGGCCAGAGCGGGAAAATACAGGCAAGGAGACAGATCTGAGCACTTGCCAGCTGCCCCAGCTGCGGTAAAATCTGTGGCGGCAGTGGCGGCGACTGTAGCCGCCATACCTGTAACAGAGAAAGTCCGGGACGAAGGCACCAGAGGCAGAGGCAGCAGGTGAGCGGATTCTATTCAACACCAGCAAGAACTGACAAGGAGCAGATATCTTCATCCTGCAGTTGGCAGACCAGAGACGATACAGGAACCAAGATTCTGGCATGAGTAGAAGCTTGACATCCTCACTACTTCTCAGGATCAGAGGAGGGAAGGCCACCCCTCCCTTCCCCACTACCAGAGATCTCCATCTTTGATACTGACAAAGGCCTGGCTGAGCAGCTAGCTCCAACTCAGGCATTGGAAGAAAACAAGAGTAATTTAGCAGGTCTCAGGAACCTAACCTGACCTGTTAGGCTCAGCTCCACTCAAGGAAAAGTCACCCAGCAGAGGCCGCAAGCCCCAGGAGTGGATTTCTTCACTGGGTACACAAAAAGAGAGGCTGCTCCTCCCTACAGCAGCCTTGAAAATCAATTGAAATACACTAAATATAAACCCTGAAAAAGGCTCCAGGCTGGGCTCTGTGATGACTCAGAAGCTAGCCCCTCAGGGAAAAACTACTGTTTGCTGAAAGGCCTCAACTCTACCCAGAACATTGCCTCATCACAGCATCTCTAACCTAGAAGAAACAGCCATCTCCCTCTTTTGTGATACTCAAAGCAGATCTCCTGCCCATTGAACTAGCCTGGGAAGAGGATCAAAAAATCCTGGGTAAGAAGAGCATTTTTCTCCCTGCTCATATTAACCGACTTAGGAAACCAACCAAGCCACAGCAAAATCAAACACCACAAGCAGACCAGAGACTCTAAATAGAGACAGGTTAAGGACACAAGGGAGATACAGGATCTTCCCATTCCCCAGAAAAAAATCAAAGAAATTTCTTGTACCTTTTATCAAAATTTTTTCCTAAAACTTTAAAAAATATTTAATATTGAGCTTTTAAAAAATTGTTTTCTATTAACTTTTTTTCTTCCTCTTATAATTTTTATTTTAAGGGTATAAGTGTGTGCCTTTTTTCTCTCTTTTCTTTTTTTCTTTTTTGTTTAGAGCTACTGACCTTTTGATCCTTTTTTCTTTCCTTTTCATTCTTTTCACCTTTTCTTCTCTTTTGTTCTTCTTTGCATGACTTAATTGTTCTTCTGCTCATCCTCATATATACCCTTAGTCAATTATTAGATCTTATTCCACATTGGGTACACACTTAATCCGGAAAGGTATTTCTCAATTCAAAACCATTTAGACTTAAATTCATTAATAGTAGTACTGCACTTTATATCTATATAATATTTTAAGCATTTTTAAAGTTTTCCATATCTCCTTTTTATCCGTACCCTTATCGTATCCTATCCACATTCTTCTGTGATTATTACATTTTTAATTTTGCATAATTTTTAAGTTTTTAAGTGTTTCACTTTTTAATTTTTAATATTTGTTTTTCTATTTTTTTCTTGTCTCTTTTTATATCGTTCTCTTCTTTTATTTTCTCTCTCTCTACTATCAATCTATCCAACCTATTTCCCACTTTGAGATTAGGACTTAGTTAACTCACCCTCTGCATTTCCATATCCTTCTGTCCCTATTTTTACCCATATCTCACCCAAAACCTAATAATTTCTGGTTGCCAAATTCTTATTTGCGGTTCTTAACCCATTAATACATAGTTTTTGATGTTGAATAGATATATCTGTTGAACTAGAGTGTATCTGCAAACTATCACTTAGCAACTACAGACGTTGGTTGATGATTACCTTAAGATAGTGATCTAGCACAAAAGTGTTACTTTCATCCCAAATGGGCAAGACAAGCAGAAAAACACAAGAAAAATGGCAAATCCGAGTATCTCAACTCCCAATCATGATAATCAGTGGACAGAACAGATAATTAATAATACAGACGAGAGCTCCCTAAAAGCTCTACAAACACTACTGGAAAACATGGTAAATGAAAACATTGAAAACCTGCAAAGGACTCTGTATGAGCATGATAGGGAGAGAGAGGAGGCAAAAGAAAGACCAATACAGGAATATTATGAGCATGAGGAAGCTACTCAAAGACTGATACAGGAATTGCATGAGCACCTTGAGAGCACTCAAACAGAAATAAATAAATAACAGGCTGAAATGAGTCAAAGAGAGCTACTGGGATCGCATGAACCAGAGGAAGCTAATCAAAGAATAATACAGGAATTGCAAGAGTAGGATGAGAATACACAAAGATCATTAAAGGCATTCATGGAGTCCATAAATGGAGAACTGAAAGAACTCAAGGATTCCACAAAGAGAATGCTGAATGGAACCCAGCAGAAAGAATGGGAGTCCAAGGAAACCATAACCAATCAACTAAGTGATTTGAGAATAAACACTGAACACCAAATTAAGGAAGTAAAGAAGTCCATACAAGATCTAAAGCAAAGCTCCAACAAAGAATTTGAAGCCATCAAAGCCAACCAACTAGAAAGAAACGAAAAAAAGTAGAAAGTCTTGATCGTAGGTTAGAACATTCAGAAGATGGAATCTTGGGGATTGAAGACAGCATGGATATTATAGAGAAAAAACATATAACCATCCAAGACAAATCCAAGAAATATGAAAAATCTACTCAACATTTGGAAGACACCATCAGAAGGCCTAATCTGAGGATACTGGGTGTAGAGGAGCACTTAAAAAGAGAAGTTAATGTTCTAGGAAATTTGTTTAACAGGATCCTAGCAGAAAACTTCCCAAACATGAAAAAAGATAGACCTATTCAGATACAATAAGTTTTAGGACTTCAAATAGACCAGACCAGAATAGGACATCCCACTGTCACATTATAATCCACACTGGATCAATTCAGACCAAGGAAAAGATCCTTAAAGCTGTCAAGGAGAAAAGATGAATCACCTATAAAGGGAAACCAATTAGAATCACCTCAGATTTCTCAGCAAAGGCAAACAAAGCAAGAAGAGCCTGGAATGATGTATGCCATGCACTAAAAACAAACAACTATCAACCAAGAATACTGTACCCAGCTTAACTCTCCTTCATAACCGAAGGTAAACTAAAAACCTTCCATACGAAAGAACAACTGAAACAATATATCTCCCCCACACCAGCCCTACAAAAGATTCTTAATGATTTCCTACACAGAGAAAACCAACAAGACCACAATAAATGCCAAGAAACCACACCCAATCTGAGAATCCAAGAACCATAGGAAGAACCCAGTTGCTGCAGCCCCCAAGAAGCTGCATAAAATGGCAGAAACTCCCAAACACCTCTAAGTCCTATCTGTGGACCTTAACGGACTTAACTCTCCAATTAAGCAACATAGACTGCCCAGTTGGATTAAAAAGCAAGATCCTTCTATCTGTTCACTTCAGGAGTCACAACTTGCCCATAAAAACAAGCACATTTTCAACATGAAAGGCTGGAACGAAATCTACCAAGCAAACGGCCCCCATAAACAGGCAGGAGTTGCAATGCTAATATCAGATAAAATAGACTTCAAATTAAAATTAGTAAGAAGTGATAAAGAAGGTCGCTACATACTAATAATTAAGGGATATCTCCTGTATGGGAATATTCCAATGGCAAATACCTATTAAACAAACAACGGAGCACCTAAATTTATCCAAGAAACACTACTTTTCCTCATATCCCACATAGATCCAAAGACATTAATTTATGGGGACTTTAACACACCACTTTCCCCACTAGATAGATCAACTCGAGAAATCGCATATCTAAACAACTGTATAGATCAACTAGATTTAACAGACATCTAACAAATATTTCACCCAGCAGGATAAGAATACATGTTTTTCTCAGCAACACATGGAACATTTTCCAAGGTCCACATTTTAGGCCACAAAGCAAACTTGTCCAAATTCAAAAACATTGAATTTATACCTTGCATTATCTCAGACCACAAGGGAATATAAGTAGAACTCAACACCAAACTCCACCAAAGAAAGTCCTGTAACACATGGAGGCTGAACAACCCACTGCTGAATCACGAGTGGGTCATGGAAGAGATTAGAAAGGAAATTCAAATGTTCATGATATTCAACAAAAACGAACACACAAATTACCAGTACTCAGAGGCAAGTTTATAGCTCTGAGTTCCTACATCAACAAATTGTAAAGATCTGAAACCAACGGTTTAATAAGGCATCTGAGCCTCCTTAAATAAGAGCAGCAATATAAACCCCAATCCAGTAGAAGGAAAGAAATAATTAAAATTAAATCAGAATTAAATGAATTAGAATCCACAAAAAACCATAAAAGGAATCAACAAAACAAACAGTTGGTTCTTCGAAAAAATTAACAAAATTGACAGACCCTTGGCAAACCTTATCAGAAAAAGAAGAAAACAACCCAAATAAATAAACTCAGAGATTAGAATAGAAACATCACCAGAGAAACAACCGAGATTCAGAACATTATAAGGGAATACTTCTGAAAACTTTATACTAATAAATTTGAGAACGTGGCAGAAATGGACCTTTTCCTAGCAAATATTGACATGCCGAAACTAAACCAAGATGACTTAAATCATTTAAACAGGACCATATCAAGTATTGAAGTAGAAACAGCAATTAGAGTCCTCCCAAGAAAAGCCCAGGACCAGATGGTTTTACAGCAGAATTCTACAAGGCATTCAAAGCAGAGCTCACACAAATACTCCTCCAACTCTTCAATGAAATTGAAAAAGAAAGTTCTCTACGGAACTCATTCTATGAAACCATTATAACCTGTCGGGTCTTCGTTAGTCCGTCCCACGAATGATGGATGGGGGCCAAGGAAAGGTAATGCAGCCACTCGCCTGTTACCCAGCCTCCCTTAGCCCATGAGATAATGAGACCCATCGGTTAGTCAAGTCAAGCAGGAAAACTCATTTATTAACACAGAGCAGGCCCTTTTTAAAGCAAAAAAAGAAAAGCAGCATGGCAGTGGAGGAGAAGGAACCTATCACTGTCAAAGTCACACCCTATCATGCACCTAAGTTTCCACGGGCTGGTTACACACTGAACGTAAACCAAATTGGGCTCTGCACACTCAACTCCCTCTCAGAGCCATCTTTGGTGCCCATGTGCTCTACAGATTCCCCCTTTTTTGTTTTAATGGCAGACCCACCTCCCAATTAGTTATCCTTTTCCCTCCACTGTAATGGTTATTTTAACAGGATTACATTGGTAAGAATAGCATTGGCCACCCTGGGGGTTCGAGGAAAGTCTGGGGGGCCAGATCACCAGACAAGGATAGGGAGGGCCCTCGTGCATGATCCAAGAGCCTGTCCCAGTTACCTCAAATGCCCACCTAGCACAGTAATAAACATCAGTCCCACCACAGTTAAAAATGTCCAAAGCAGTTCAATTAGTTCCTGGGCATATATAAAAAAGTCAGTATCTTGTAAGGTCATTCTCTTCAGAATATGGGAGCACGGTGCATCCTCGTGGGCCCCCACACATAGGCCATTCTATTATAGTCCAGAAAAATATGAAAATATATAACAAACTGCAGACGTAGCAAAGTAATCCTTGGCACCTGGTGTCTTTTAAGTAAGCCACCTTCCTTGTACGTGCCTTTAAGCGAGCACAGGGGTCAAGAGGACCTTTGAGCTTTACTCTCAGCTCCCAAAGGCTCCCAACTTCTCCCCCTTCTTTGTTTAAAAAAGTGAATCCACTTGTCTTAGGTTGGGTGGATTGCCTTGTCTGCCTTCTCCGTCATCAGGAACTTCAGAGTGAAGCTGAAGGCCCTGTCTTTGGTTGGTCAGACTGACACCCCCACTTACCGGTCTCTGGTTGCAATTCCTCTAGAGGAAAATTCATTTCCTTGGAGCTTGATCTTATGTAACTGGCTGGCTAAGCTCATAAGAGTTTTGTAGTGCACGTAGAATGGAAGGAAAGCATTGCATTATCAGCAAAAGCATTATCAGGCCAAGAAATGTCATTAGCAGTTTTTTTAATAATCAAGAATGGGATAGCAGTCTTTGCCACTTCAGAGTCCAGAGGTGGAGCTTGTTCTAATCCAGCTATTTGCCTGTGGGGTTGAAAAAGATCTAAACTAGAAGCATAACAGAAGGTGATTGTTTAACAATACCTATGGATTCAATAATGCCATTATACAAGCAATTAGTAAAAGGACAATTAAAGCAGGTAACATTAAAAAATTAGTTCCTACAGAAATATTAATCAGTCTGTACATAATGACATAGGGTGGTGATCAAAATGAAGGTCAGGCCACCAGGTCTAAGGGACAGCTTCTCTTGTGGTGCTACTGATGATCTCTGCATTGACAGTGCTGATCACTGCCCAGGTCACCCGTTGAGGTTGATGCAGATTTCGTAGGGCCATTGCCAGGACTGGGAGTGTCAGGACAGCTAACAGCTAGAGTATCGCCATCTGCAATTGTTAGAGAACACAAGGCTTCTCAAGGGTGGTTTCCCTTGGGGATGGTTAATGGTTATCTTTCTGGCTTTCCTCTTTTAAACTCAAGCCTAGGCCACCATAGCTGTTTTTCATTTCTTGTTGGTTAGTTTATCCTTGAACATCCTCCTGTATAGAGGAAATGGATAAAAACTTAAGGTTCCTCGAAGGTATCCAAATGGGCGTTGTCTCCCATATTGGAAAAAAACGCATCCAAATCCCCTGCCCATAGTAACTAGGTTGTCAGGTCTTCTCCATTGTTGTGTCAGGGGGTCCTTTAGCTGACTTTTACTTGGAGCTTAGAGTTTAGTTGTCCCCAGTGCTTCTGAAATCTGGATTCAGTTGCCCTTTTTGAAAAATTTAAAATATTAATGGTAAACAAAGCTATGGAACTGTAAAAATATTGCCTGATGGCTTTCTGTAATTGTAATAAATTCTTGGGGCATCTTGTCTTTTAGTTGGGCAAATAAGGGCACAAGACTATCTTTAGGGACAGAAACCCATGGCAACATCCAATTGATTTCCCCTAAAAGACTCTGAAGTTGGATTAAGGTTAGAGAGCCTGGATTATCCGGCAAAGGCTTAAGGGGACTGGCCTGAGTCAAGGTAAGGTGGGACCCAAGGATTTTCTTTTTTTTTTTTTTTTTTTTTTTGTTTTTGTTTTTTTGTTTTTTTTTTTTTTTTTTAAATTGTATTTTATTTTATTTGAGAACATACTGTACAGAGGGGTTACAATTACATGGGCAGGATAATGCATACATTTCTTACCAAGCATTGCAGCCTCCTCCTTTGTTTACCCTTCACTTCCCTTCCCGGCCTCCCCCCTCCCCCCACCCAATTTTACCCCCCTCCCCCCACCCAATTATACCCCCCTCCCCCCCACACCGAAATTGTAAAGCTGGTTTTGACATGACATTTTGTACTTCTCATTGTTGCAACAGGTCCCCCTGAATCCTTAAACGACTTGTTTGTCCCCATCTCCTCCACATGTTATACTGACATCAAATATAGTGAAAGCGGGGGTTACACTGTGGGGGAGGGACATACAAAGCAACAAAGAAATAATCTTATAAATGCATTAGAAACACATGCATGAAAGAAACAAAAACATTAAAATACATATTTAAGGGTTCATTTTCCTAACATCACAATATCTGGCCTTTTCCGCTTGACTCATACCTATACTAGATATTGCAAATAAGGGAAACCATGGGACCTATGCTTCTTTGGGCCTGGCTTACTTCACTTAATATAATTTTTTCCAAACCTTTCCATTTCCTAACAAATGGGGAAATGTCATTCTTTCTGATGGAGGCATAGAATTCCATTGTGTATATATACCACATTTTCTTGATCCATTCATCTACTGAGGGGCATCTGGGTTGGTTCCATATCTTAGCTATGGTAAATAGTGCTGCAATAAACATAGTTGTGCTGGTAGCTTTAGTGTGGTCTTGTTTGTAAACATTTGGGTAAATGCCCAAAAGTGGGATTGCTGGATCATAGGGGAGATCTATGTGAAGTCTTTTGAGGAACCTCCATACTGCTTTCCAAAGTGGTTGAACAAGTTTACATTCCCACCAACAATGAAGTAAGGTTCCTTTCTGTCCACATCCCCTCCAGCATCTGTTGTTGTTAGAGTTCTTGATTTTTGCTGTTCTAACTGGAGTGAGGTGATATCTCAATGTTGTTTTGATTTGCATTTCTTTTATGGCTAGGGATGTTGAACATTTCTTCATGTGTCTATTGGCCATCCTTCTTTCTTCTTCAGAGAAGCTTCTCTTTAAGTCTTTCACCCACTTATTTATTGGGCAGTTGTTTCTTTGAGGATTTGTTGTTGGGTGGTTTAATTTTTTGAGTTCCAAGTATATTTTAGATATGAGACCCTTGTCCGTTGTATGGCTAGTAAAGATATTCTCCCAATCGGTGGGCTTTCTATTGATCTTGCCAGCTATGTCATTTGCCCTGCAGAAGCTCTGCAATCTTATGCAATCCCATTTGTCCAACCTTTCTTTGATTTGTTGTGCTTCCGGGTCTCTATTCAGAAAATTTCGACCTGAGCCAAGGAGACCTAGGGTTTCTCCTATTCCATGCTGTAATGTTTTCAGAGTGTCTGCTTTGAGTTCAAGGTCTTTGATCCATTTGGAGTTGATTCTGGTGCAGGGTGATATATAAGGATCTAGCTTTAGTTTTCTACATGTAGTTAACCAATTTTGCCAGCACCATTTACTGAAGAGGCTGTCTTTCTTCCATTCTATTGTTTTAGCTTCCTTATCGAAGATTAGATGGCTATAGGTCTGTAGGTTCATTTCTGGGTTTTCAATTCTATTCCATTGGTCCTGAGGTCTGTTCTTATGCCAATACCAAGCTGTTTTGATTACTATGGCTTTATAGTAGAGTTTGAAATTTGGTATTGATATTCCTCCAGCAGTGTTCTTTCTGTTGAGGAGCGTTTTTGCTATTCGGGGTCTTTTATTGTTCCATATGAATTTTTGGATTGCCTCCTCTATTTCCTTGAAGAATGAGGGTGGAATTTTGATAGGTATCGCGTTGAATTTGTAGATAGCCTTGGGAAGTATTGCCATTTTCACGATGTTAATCTTGCCAATCCAGGAGCATGGGAGGTTTTGCCATTTTTTAAGTTCTGTGTTGATTTCCTTTTTCAAGATTTTAAAGTTTTCATCATAGAGGTCCTTCACTTCTTTGGTTAAGTTAATTCCTAGGTATTTTATTTTTTGTGGGGCTATTACAAATGGAGTTGCTTTCCTAATTTCAGCCACACTTTTCTCATTGTTGGCATATAGAAAAGCCATTGATTTTTGGGGGTTAATTTTATATCCTGCTACTTTGCCAAAGTTTTGAATCAGCTTGAGTAATTTGGGAGTGGAGTCTATGGGATTCTTTAAATACAAGATCATGTCATCTGCAAAGAGGGAAAGTTTTATTTCTTCTTTCCCTATTTGGATCCCCTTTATGTCTGCATCTTGTCTTATTGCTGTAGCTAGGCATTCTAATACTAGATTGAAGAGAAGTGGAGAGAGTGGGCATGCTTGTCTTGTTCCTGAGTTAAGAGGAAATGGCTTTAGTTTTTCACCATTGAGTATAATGCTGGCTGTAGGTTTGTCATATACAGCCTTTATTGTGTTGAGGAATGTTCCATGGATTCCTAATTTTTCCAGAACCTTCATCATAAAGGGGTGTTGGATCTTGTCAAATGCTTTTTCTGCATCTATTGAGATAACCATGTGGTTCTTATTCTTGCTCCTGTTGATGTGATGAATAATATTAATTGATTTACGTATATTGAACCAGCTTTGCATCCCTGAAATGAATCCTGTTTGATCATGGTGTATGATTTTTTGGATGAATTGTTGAAGTCGATTGGCCAAAATTTTGTTGAGAAGTTTTGCATCAATGTTCATCAAAGAAATGGGTCTATAGTTTTCTTTCTTCGATGAGTCCCTGCCTGGTTTTGGGATGAGGGTTATGATGGCTTCATAGAATGTGTTGGGTAGTGCACTTTCTCTTTCAATTTCATTGAAGAGTTGGAGGAGTATTGGTGTGAGCTCTGCTTTGAAGGCCTTGTAAAATTCCGCTGTAAAACCATCTGGTCCTGGACTTTTCTTAGCTGGGAGGTCTCTTATTGCTGTTTCTATTTCAATGGTTGATATGGGCCTGTTAAGCTGGTTTAACTCATCTTGGTTTAGTTTTGGCATGTCAATATTTGCTAGGAAAAGGTCCATTTCTGTCAAGTTCTCAAACTTATTAGCATAAAGTTTTGAGAAGTATTCCCTTATAATGTTCTGAATCTTGGTTGTTTCCGTGGTGATGTTTCCATTCTCATCTCTGAGTTTATTAATTTGGGTGTGCTCTCTCCTTTTTCTGATAAGGTTTGCTAAGGGTCTGTCAATTTTGTTAAGTTTTTCGAAGAACCAACTCTTTGTTTTGTTGATTCTTTCTATAGTTTTTTTGGATTCTAATTCATTTAATTCTGATTTAATTTTGATTATTTCTTTCCGTCTATTGGATTGGGGTTTATCTTGCTGCTCTTTTTCAAGGAGGTTTAGATGTGTCATTAAATTGTTAGTTTCTGATCTCTCCAATTTGTTGATGTAGGAGCTCAGAGCTATAAACTTGCCTCTGAGTACTGCCTTTGCTGTGTCCCAGAGGAGCTGGTAATTTGTGTGTTCATTTTTGTTGAATAGCATGAACATTTGAATTTCCTTTCTAATCTCTTCCATGACCCACTCATGATTCAGCAGTGTGTTGTTCAGCCTCCATGTGATACCGGACTTTCTTTGGTGGCTTTTGGTGTTGAGTTCTAATTTTATTCCCTTGTGGTCAGAGAGAATGCAAGGTATAACTTCAATGTTTCTGAATTTAGACAAGTTTGCTTTGTGGCCTAAAATGTGGTCTATTTTAGAAAACGTTCCATGTGCTGCTGAGAAGAACGTGTATTCTGATGCTGCTGGGTGAAATGTTCGGTAAATGTCTGTTAAGTCTAGTTGATCTATGCAGCTGTTTAGATCTGCGGTTTCTCTGTTGAGTTTTTGCCGAGATGATCTATCTAGTGGGGAGAGTGGTGTGTTAAAATCCCCAACAATTAATGTCTTTGGATCTATATGGGATTTGAGGGAAAGTAGTGTTTCTTTGATAAATTTGGGTGCTCCATTGTTTGGCGAATAGATATTTAGAATTGTAATATCCTCCTGGAGGAGAGATCCTTTAATTAATATGTAGCGACCTTCTTTATCTCTTCTCACGAATTTTAATTTGAAGTCTATTTTATCTGATATTAGGATTGCAACTCCCGCCTGTTTATGAGGGCCGTTTGCTTGGTAGATTTTGTTCCAGCCTTTAACCTTGAAAATATGTTTGTTTTTACGGGCAAGATGTGACTCCTGCAGGCAGCAGATAGAAGGGTCTCGTTTTTTAATCCAACTAGACAGTCTATGTCGCTTAATTGGAGAGTTCAGTCCGTTAACGTTAAGAGATAGGACTGAGAGGTATTTGGGAGTTCCTGCCATGTTATCCACCTTCTTGGGGGCTGTGAAAACTGGGTTCTTCCTAAGGTTCTTGGATTCTCAGTTTGTGTGCAGTTTCTTGGCCTTTGTTGCGTTCTTGTTGGTTTTCTATGTGTAGGACATCTTTAAGAATCTTTTGCAGGGCTGGTTTGGTGGAGATGTATTGTTTCAATTTTTCTTTGCTATGGAAGGTTTTTATTTGGCCTTCAGTTATGAAGGAGAGTTTAGCTGGGTACAGTATTCTTGGTTGATAGTTGTTTGTTTTTAGGGCATGGCATACGTCATTCCAGGCTCTTCTTGCTTTGATTGTCTCTGCTGAGAAATCTGAGGTGATTCTAATTGGTTTCCCTTTATAGGTGATTAACCTTTTCTCCTTGACAGCTTTAAGGATCTTTTCCTTGGTCTGGGTTGCTCCTGTGTGGATTATAATGTGACGGTGGGATGTCCTATTCTGGTCTGTTCTATTTGGGGTTCTAAAAGCTTCTTGTATCTGAATAGGCCTATCTTTTTGTATGTTTGGGAAGTTCTCTGCTAGGATCCTGTTAAACAAATTTCCTAGACCATTAACTTCTGTTTCTAGGTGCTCCTCTACACCCATTATCCTTAGATTGGGCCTTCTGATGGTGTCCTCCAGGTGTTGGATAGACCTATCATATTTCTTGGACTTGTCTTGGATGGTTGTATGTTCTTTCTCTATAATATCTAGGCTGTCTTCAATCCCTGAGATTCGATCTTCTGCATGGTCTAACCTGCTGTCAAGACTCTCTACTTTGTTTTTTATCTCTTTTCCTTCTAATTGGTCAGCTTTGATGGCTTCAAGTTCTTTGTTGAAGCTCTGTTTTAGGTCTTGTATGAATTTCTTTACTTCCTTAATTTGGTGTTCAGTGTTTGTTCTCAAATCACTTAGTTGATTGGTTATGGTTTCTTTGGACTCCCATTCCTTCTGTTGGGTTCCATTCAGCATTCCCTTTGTGGTCTCCCTGACTTCCTTCAGCTCTTTGTTAATGGATTCCATGAATGTCTTTAGTGATCTTTGTGTATTCTCTACCTGGTCTCTTAATTCGTGAATTACTCTTTGATTAGTTTCCTCCCTTCTGTGGGATTCCTGCAGTTCTCTTTGAGTGTTCTCTGCCTGCTCACGCCATTCCTCCCTTTCTCTTTGAGTATTCTCAAGTTGTTCATGCAAATCCTGTATCAGTTTTTGAGAAGCTTCCTCACGCTTATGATATTCCTGTATAAACTTCTGGGATGCCTCCTCTCTCTCCCTATCACGCTCATACAGAGTCCTTTGTACATTGTCAAACTTCTCATTTATCATGTTTGCTATTAGTGTTTGTAGAGCTATTTGGGAACTCTCCTCTGGATTATTCTTTATCTGTTCTAATCCCTGATTATCAAGGTTGGGAATTGAGATACCTGAATTTGCCATTTTTCTTGTGTTTTTCCGGCTTACTCGGCCCATTTGAGATAAAGATTGCACCAGTTTTGTGCTAGAACACTATCTTAAGGCAACCATCAACCAATAGTCAATAGTCTACAGATACAATCTAGTTCAACAGATACCTCTATTCAACATCAAACGACTATATGTTAAAGGACTTCGAACCGCAGAAAAGAATTTGGAAAACCAGAAATTATTAGGATTAGTGAGAGATGTAGGTAAAAAATAGGAATAGATTGGTGTGGGGAGGCACAGGGAGAGTTAACTATGTCCTAATCACAGTGCAGGAAATGGGATGGGTAGGATGCAAGTAGAGAGAGAGAGAAAAAGAAGAGACGGAAAGGGGAATAAAGAGAGACCAGAAAAAGAATAGAAACGTAAAAATTAATGTTATTATAGAGGTTAAAAGACCGTCTATTTAGAGAGGAATGTGAATATGTTCAGAGAAGGGGAGGGACATAGAGGAGATGTGAAAAGCTTTAAGGGAGAAGAAAAGATCAGAAGTTCAGTAGAGCTAGATAAAAGACTAAAAGATAAGAAAGAAAGAAAAAGAGAAAGAAGACAAGAAAAGAAAGGAAAACTCATTCACGTAATTCTGAAATAAAAATTATAAGATGAGAGAAAAAAAAAGTTACTGGAAAACAATTATTTTTTCAGAAGAGGCAAAAATTAAAGATTAATAAAAGTTTTAGAAGGGAGAAAAAAATTTATATATATATATATATATATATATATATATATATAAGGTAACAAAAAACAAAAAACAAGCAAAAAAAAAAGAAAAGAAGAAGAAGAAGAAAAAAGAAAAAAAAAAAAAGTCTTTTGATTTTTTTTTTTTTGGGGGGGGGAGGAGTGGGAAGAATCCTGTATCTCCCTTTCGTCTGCAACCAGTCTCTTGTTGGAGTCTCTGGTCAGCTTGAGGTCCTGTGGCTTGATTGGTTTCTTAAGTCGGTTGGTTGGAAGAGGCAGAAAAATGCTCTGCTTTACCCAAGATTTTGAGATCCCCCTCCCAGGTTAGTTTTCTGGGAGGGTGGTCTGCTTTGAGAGTCACAAAAGAGGGGGATGTGGTGATGAGGCTAGGTTCTGAGTAGAGTTGAGGGCTTTCAACAAACAGTAGCTTTTCCCTGGGGCTATTTTGTGATAAAGCTCACAGCGCCCAGCCTGGAGCCATTCTCAGGGTTTCTGTTTTTCAATTGATTGTGGTGGCTGCTAGAGGGAGGGGCAGCCTCTGGCTCTGGTTACCCAGTGAGGCTAGGCTGGCGCCTGAGCTGGGTGACTTTTCCCTGGATGGAGCTGAGTCTGGCAGGTCACTTCGGCGTTAAGTTCTTGTGACCTGCTAAATGACTCATTTTATTCCAAGGCCTGAGCTGGAGCTAGCAGCAACTCCGAGCTTTGTCGGTATCCAAGATGGAGATCACCGGTGCTGGGGGGGGGAGGGGTGGCCTTCCTTCCTCTGCTCCCTGAGGAGTGAGGATGTCGGGCTTGTACTCACGCCGAGTCTTGGATCCTGGGTCGTCTCTGGTGCCGAGTCTTGGATCCTGGGTCGTCTCTGGTCTGCAAGCTGCAGGGTGAAGATGTCCGCTCTTTGTTGGTTCTTGCTGGTGTTGAGTAGAATCCGCTCGCCTGCTGCGTCTGGCTCCTTCGTCCTGGACTCTCTGTGTGAGCGCTCAGGTATGGCCCCCGGCTGTGGACTCTGCCGCTTGCGACCCTGCCGCCGCCGGCGCCGCCGTGGCGGCTGCTGGCGACCACTCGGGTGCTTCTTTTTGCCTTGGCTTCCCCTCTCTTGTCTAACTCTCTGTCCTGTGATGGCACACTTGGTGTGATTCTCTGGCTTAGGACTGTTCACTGGAACTCTAAAGCTGCTTTCTATGCGAGAGCTTGTTCAGATTCCAGCTTCTCATCCGCCATCTTCCCGGAACTCCTGGGACCCAAGGATTTTAAAAGGAGGTACATTTTGAATTTTATTGAGTGCTATGGTGAAACCCCCCTTTTTTAATATGGTGAGAACCTGGGCCAGAAGACCCTCCAGGTGTCCGGGGTCTTGGTGCGCCAGATTTATATCATCCATGTAGGCATAAGCAACGGAGGTATCTAAACCTATCACAGGCCCTAAAATTGTGGCCAAGTAGTGTTGGAAAAGGCTGGGCTATTAGCCATTCCCTGTGGCAGCACCATCCGTTCAAACTTCTGATCAGGCTGGGAAAATTAAGAAAAGGGATGGAGAAAGAAAACTTCTCACAGTCATCTGGATGCAGGGGGATATAAAAAAAATCTTTAATATCAATCAAAACTAAGGTATATTCTGAAGGTATAGTGGAAGTCCAGGGCATGCCTCTTAGGGGCGTTCCTACTAACTCCATCCTTTCATTTACCTAACATAGATCTTGGAGCATATGCCAAGCCTCAGAGGCTTTTTGATTAACAAATACAGGTATGTTCCAAGGACTCAGAGTAGGGCATATGTGCCCAAGGTTTATCTGTTCCTCCACCATAAGGTATAGGGCTATAAGTTTAGGTTTGGTTAATGGCCATTGCTACACCCAAATAGGGCTTCTCATGTAAATTAAACTTGGATCCACAATCCTTTTTCCAACAGTATCCCTCCCCGTCCCCGGGACAGGGTGTAGGGGGCAGTGTGCCCCCTCCCTCCCCTGTTGGCAGGGATTGTTGTAAACAGTCCATCTTAAAGTGTCCCTCTTGCCCTCATTTAAAACAAATCCCTCTCCCCGATGGTCTTGGGGTTCCTCGGCCTTGGGCTGCCAGTAACTGATAATAGCCTCAGTCATTGCAGATGTCTGATCCTGTAAAGCTAAAGCTAATGATTGGGACTGTTGCTGTTGCATTCCCACATCCTGCAAGGCCACCACCCATCTGTTCAAGGAACTCTCTCTCAATCCCGTGCAGGCCATGCGATGGTCTTCATTCATTCCTTCCCAGACAAGCAGCTTTAAAAACTGATCTCAGAAGTTACCTGCTGGCAGCTTGTGGTGAACGCTCTGTTGGACCCAGTCTACAAACTCAGCTAGAGGCTCACCAGGGTTTTGTTTTACTCCTGCTATGGGGGACTCAGTAGGCCCATAGTCCAGTTTGTACCAAGCGGCAAGTCCTGCCTGCCTCACCTGGTCATGGTAGGGGCCAGGTATTGTGGCCTGTTTGACTCCAGTGGAGTACCCTTCCCCCATCCATGTTAACATGGCATAAGTAATAGATATCTTGTGTTGAGCCTGCCATATATTCTTTGCTCATACTCTGCATTCCTCCTTAAAGAAAGCACATCATTTAATAAACTGAACAGTTTAGGACAGCTTTGGTCACAGGCAGTCAGTGCTTAAGGACACATGGGTAATAAGAAATATCCTGTAAAAAGTTCTGGGCCCAAGGAGAGTTTGGGCCATACTCCACTACCTCCTTGTAGAGCTCATTAAGATCCTTAGCTTTCCATGGATACCATTCCCAGGGCCTGTTAGATCCTGGTGCCAGATTGACCAGATATGCTTCGGGAAGCGAATCCTGTGGCCTAGGGTCCAGGCTCTCAATTGGCCCTTCCCTTCTAAGGTAGGCCTCCGAGTAGGTTACTTCCCAAGGCCTCAGTCCCTCCACAGAAGGTCAGTAGGGATACGGGTCTTGCAGGTGACTCTTGAGGGTCGAGTGGGGTGCCGTACCTCCTCCCCAATAGGAGGAATAGGGAGGGTGCTTAGAACAATCAGGAGCACCTGAGTCAGAGGGAGTAACTTTCACCCTCGTTTTGAATTCCACTGTGCTTGTTTCAGTGTGTTCTCCATCAAATTTGACCAATTCTTTTTCCTTCTCAATTCTCAAGTCCTCCTTTACTCCTTCTAGGCCTAATGTTGCCTCTTAGTCCTTTTTCTGTGAGATAGCATTACATATACTAAGGGTTTCACTTACCCTGAGAGCATTTAGCCTCAGCCAGTATCTTTTCCTTTCAAGCCCCAAGTTGGAAGCCAGATGTCCGGTCTTTGTCCATCCCACAAAAGATATATGGGGTCTGAGGAAAGGTAACACGGATGCTATCACGTTCCTCAGCCTCCCTTAGCCTGGGAGACAATCAGACCCAGCAGGGAGTCAAGTCAAGCAGGAAAACTCATTTATTAACACAGAGCAAGAGCTTTTTAAAGCAAAAAAAAAAAAAAAAAAAAGAGCAGCGAGTGGCATGGCAGTGGAGGAGAAGGAAATAATCACTGTCAAGGTCACATCTTATGATGTACTTAAGCTTCCTCAGGCTGGTTACGCACTGAATGTAAAGCAAATTGGGCTGTGCCCATTTAACTCACTCTCAGCGCCATCTTTGCTGCCCATGTGTTTTACAATAACCCTCATCCCAAAACCAGGCAGGGACTCATCAAAGAAAGAGAACTGTAGATCCATTTCTTTTTTTTTTTTTTTTTTGTAGACCCATTTCTTTGGTGAATATTGATGCAAAATTTCTCAACAAAATTTTAGCCAATCGACTTCAACAATTCATCCAAAAAACCATCCACCACAATCAAACAGGATTCATTTCAGGTATGCAAAGCTGGTTCAATATACACAAATCAATTAATATAATTCATCACTTCAACAGGAGCAAGGAAAAGAACCACATGGGTATTTCAATAGATGCAGAAAAACTATTGGACAAGATCAAACACCCCTTTATGATGAAGGTTCTGGAAAAATTAGGAATCCATGGAACATTCTTCAATACAATAAAGGCTGTATAAGACAAACCTGCAGCAAGCATTATATTGAATCGTGAAAAACTAAAGCAATTTCCTCTTAACTCAGGTAGGAGACAAAGTTGTCCATTGGCTCTAGTGCTCTTCAATCTAGTATTGGAATGCCTAGCTACAGCAATAAGACAAGATGCAAACATAAACATGATCGATATAGGCAAAGAAGAATTAAAACTCCCCTCTTTGTAAATGTCATGATCTCGTATTTAAAGAATCCCACAAACTCCACTCCCAAATTACTCAAGCTGATTAAAAATTTTAGCAGTGTAGCAGGGTATACAAATAACCCTCAAAAACCAATGGCTTTTCTATATGCCAACAATGAGAAAAGTGTAGCTGAATTTCGGAAAGCAACTCCATTTGTAATAGCCCCACAAAAATAAAATACCTAGTAATTAACTTAACTAAAAACATGAAAAAGGAAATGAAAACAGAACTTAGAAAGTGGCAAAAACTCCCATACACCTGGATTGGAAAGATCAAAATCCTGAAAATGGCAATACTTCCCAAGGTTGCCTACAAATTCAATGCAATACCTATCAATATTCCATCATCATTCTTCAAGTAAATAGAAGAGACAATCCAAAAATTCATATGGAACAATAAAGACCCGAATAGCTAAAACGATCCTCTACAGAAATAACAGTGCTGGAGGAACATCAATACCAAATTTCAATCTCTACTATAAAGCCATAGTAATCAAAACAGATTGGTACTGACACAAGAACAAACCTCAGACCAATGGAATAAAATTGAAAATCCAGAAATGAACCTACAGACTTATAGCCATCTAATTTTTGATAAGGGAGCTAAAAAAGTAGAATGGAAGAAATACAGCCTCTTCAGTAAATGGTGCTGGCAAAATTGGTCAACTAATTGCAGAAAATTAAGCTAGATCCTTATGTATCACCCTGCACCAGAATCAACTCCAAATGGATCAAAGACCTCGGAGTCAGATACCCTGAAAACATTACAAGATGGAATAGTTGAAACCCTAGGACTCCTTGGCACAGGCCGAAATTTTCTTAATAGAGACCCAGAAACACAACAAATCAAAGAAAGGCTTGAAAAATGGGATTGCATGAAATTGCAGAGCTTCTGAATTGCAAAGCACATAGCTAGCAAGATCAATTGAAAGCCCACAGATTGGGAGAAGATCTTCACTAGTCTTACAGAAAAGGATCTCATATTTAAAATATACTTGGAATTCAATAAATTAAATCCACCAACAACCAATCTTCAAAGAAACAACTGCCCAATAAATAATTGGGCTAAAGACTTAAAGAGAATCTTCTCTGAAGAGGAAAGAAAGATGGCCGATAGACACAAAAAGAAATGCTCAAACTCCCTCGCCATAAAAGTAAAGCAAATCAAAACAACATTGAAATACCACCTCACTCCAGTTAACATGGCTATAATCAAGAATTCTAATAACCACAGATGCTGGAGGGGATATGGACAGAAGGAAACCTTACTGCATTGTTGGTGGGAGTGTAAATTTGTTCAACCACTTTGGAAAGCAGTATGGAAGTTCCTCAAAAGACTCCACATAGAGCTCCCCTATGACCCAGCATTTACCCACATGATCACAAACAAGGCCACACTAAAGCTCACAGCACGACTATGTTTATTGCAACAGCATTTACCATAGCTAAGATATGGAACCAAACCAGATGCCCCTCAGTAGATGAATGGATCAAGAAAATGTGGTATACATACACAATGGAATTCTATGCCTCCATCAGAAAGAATGACATTGCTCCATTTGTTAGGAAATGAAAAGTATTGGGAAAATTATATTAAGTGAAGTAAGCCAGGCCCAAAGACACTTAGGTCCCATGGTTTCCTTTATTTGCAATAATTAGTATATGTCTGCGTCAAGCAGAAAAGGTCAGATAAGTTGATGTTAGAAAAATGAACCCTAAGTTATGTATTCAAATGCTTTTTTTTCTTTCATGTGGTTGTTTCTAACACATTTATGAGATTTTTTGTTGTTGCTTTGTATGTCCCTCCCCCCTGGTATAACCCCTGCTTTCACTGTAGTGTACGTTGGTATAATTTGTAGAGGAGAAGCGAAAAAACAAATAGTTTAAATAGGGATACAGGTGAATCCGTGGCAATAATGAGATGTACAATACGTTATGTGCAAAAATGAACTTTATGTCTTTGCTTGAGGTGAGCAGGATTGAGAGGGGGCTAGGGGGAGGATGGGAAGGGATGGAAAGGGGAAACAAAGAATAGGCAACAATGCTTGATAAAAAATGTATTCATTATCTTGCCCATGTAATTGTAACTCCTCTGTATGGTATTTTCACAGTAAGAAAAAATCAAAAATAAAATAAGATAAATAAATGCTTGAAGACCTTAAAAACAGAAATTGTAGCTCCTCTGCAGGTATTTTCACAATAAAAATTTTATTAATAAATTTTTTTAAAAAAGAAGAAGAAAAAGAAAACAATTAAGAAAATTATTCCAGGGCTTGGAAGGTGGCTCAGTGGTAAAGTGCTTGCTTTGCATGTATGAGGCCCTGGGTTCGAATCCTCAGCACCACATAAGCAAAAAGAAAAAAGCCAGAATTGGCACTGTGGCTGAAATTGTAGTGTGCTTGCCTTGAGCTGAAGAGCTGAGGGACCGCACCGAGGCCCAGAGTTCAGGCCCCACCACCGGACTCCCTAAAAAAGTATTCCAAGCCTAGTTTGATCTAAGACTATATTTCTTTTCTTGTTCTAGTTTTCATATGTTCGTAAAAATTAAAATTCCAAAAATTCAATGGATGTTGGCATTCAGGAATATCTTCATAAACACAAATATTGGAGGCCCTTAAATGGAATTGTTTTATTTCATTTATTATTTTCCCAAATAAATCACCATGATTGTGTATTTTGTTTCTTTTCATTGTTATTGGCTCTTATGTTGAGA